>NW_013800253.1:0-553 GCF_000517525.1 Limulus polyphemus | reverse complement strand
CAATAAGAAGATACAGGATTTATCAATACTGTGTACTGTCAATAAGAAGATACAGGATTTATCAATACTGTGTACTGTCAATAAGAAGACACAAGATTTAACAATACTGTTTCCTGTCAATAAGAAGATACAGGATTTATCAATACTGTGTACTGTCAATAAAAGACACAAGATTTAACAATACTGTGTCCTGTCAATAAGAAGATACAGGATTTATCAATACTGTGTCCTGTCAATAAGAAGACACAGGATTTATCAATACTGTGTACTGTCAATAAGAGGAAACATAATTTAACAATACTGTGTACTGTCAATAAGAAGAAAAAGGATTTATCAATAATGTGTACTCTCAATAAGAAAACACAAGATTTAACGATACTGTGTACTATCATAACAAGTCATAACATTTAATGATACTGTGCACTATCAATAACATACCACAAGATTTACCGATACTGTTTACTGTCAGTAAAAAGACACAGGATTTAACAATACTGTGTCCTGTCAATAAGAAGATACAGGATTTATCAATACTGTGTACTGTCAATAAGAA
>NW_013800252.1:0-1052 GCF_000517525.1 Limulus polyphemus | reverse complement strand
CTTGAACATGTTTCAACAGTGTTCTTTATATTGAAGATGTTTCAACAGTGTTCTTTATCTTGAACATATTTCAACAGTGTCCTTTATCTTCAACATGTTTCAACATTGTTCTTTATCTTGGACATATTTCAACATAAAGAACAATGTTGAAACATCTTCAATATAAAGAACACTGTTGAAATATGGCCAAGATAAATAACACTGTTGAAATATGTTCAAGATAAAGAACACTGTTGAAACATGTTCAAGATAAAGAACAATGTTGAAACATCTTCAATATAAAGAACACTGTTGAAATATGGCCAAGATAAAGAACAATGTTGAAACATCTTCAATATAAAGAACACTGTTGAAACATGTTCAAGATAAAGAACACTGTTGAAACATCTTCAATATAAAGAACATTCTTGAACATGTTTCAACAGTGTTCTTTATATTGAAGATGTTTCAACATTGTTCTTTATCTTGAACATGTTTCAATAGTGTTCTTTATCTTGGAACATGTTTCAATAGTGTTCTTTATCTTCAACATGTTTCAACAGTGTTCTTTATCTTGAACATGTTTCAATAGTGTTCTTTATCTTGAACATGTTTCAATAGTGTTCTTTATCTTCAACATGTTTCAACAGTGTTCTTTATATTGAAGATGTTTCAACATTGTTCTTTATCTTGAACATGTTTCAATAGTGTTCTTTATCTTGAACATGTTTCAATAGTGTTCTTTATCTTGAACATGTTTCAATAGTGTTCTTTATCTTCAACATGTTTCAACATTGTTCTTTATCTTCAACATGTGTCAACATTGTTCTTTATCTTCAACATGTTTCAACATTGTTCTTTATCTTGGACATATTTCAACAGTGTTCTTTATCTTGAACATATTTCAACAGTGTTCTTTATCTTAAACATGTTTCAACAGTGTTCTTTATCTTGAACATATTTCAACAGTGTTCTTTATCTTGAACATATTTCAACAGTGTTATTTATCTTGGCCATATTTCAACAGTGTTCTTTATATTGAAGATGTTTCAACATTGTTCTTTATCTTGAAC
>NW_013800251.1:0-1196 GCF_000517525.1 Limulus polyphemus | reverse complement strand
GAGTATTTAGTACACCAGGTATAGGGTACACTATGTTGAGCATTTGCTGCACCAAAGATAGGGTACACTATGTAGAGTAATTACTGAACAAGGAATTGGGTACAGTATGTAGAGTATTTACTACACCAGGGATAGTGTACACTATGTAGAGTATTTACTGCACCAGTGATAGGATACAATATGTAGGGTATTTACTGCACCAAAGATATAGTACACTATGTAGAGTATTTACTATACGAGGGATAGGGTACAGTATGTAGAGTATTTACTACACCAGAGATAGTGTACACTATTTAGAGTATTTAATGCACCTGGATAGGGTACACTATGTAGAGTATTTACTACACCAGGGATAGGGTACAGTAAATACTCTACATACATACATAATTAACCCTATTCCTGGTGTAGTAAATACTCTACATGTTGTACCTATCCCTGGTGTAGTAAATACTCTACATAGTGTACTCTATTCCTGGTGCGGTCCAGTAAATACTCCTCTAAATATTGTACCTGTCCCTGGTGTAGTAAATACTCTACAAACTGTACCGTATTCCTTGTTCAGTAAATACTCTACATAGAGTACCCTATCTCTGGTGCAGTAAATGCTCTACATAGTGTACCCTATCCCTGGTGTACTAAATAAGGGATAGGGTACACTATGTAGAGTATTTACTGCACCTGGGATAGAGTACACAATGTAGAGTATTTATTGCATCAGGTATAGGGTACAGTGTGTAGAGTATTTACTGCACCAGGGATAGGATACAGTATGTAGAGTATTTACTACACCAGGTATAGGTTACAGTATGTAGAGTATTTACTGCACCAGAGATATGGTACACTATGTAAAGTATTTACTACACCAGAATAGGATACAGTATGTAGAGTATTTACTGCACCAGAGATAAGGTACAGTATGTAGAGTATTTACTACACCAGGAATAGGTACACCATGTATAGTATTTACTGGACCAGGGATAGGGTACAGTTTGTAGAGAATTCATTGCACCAGGGAAAGGGTACAGTATGTAGAATATTTACTGCACCAGAGATAGGGTACACTATGTACAGTATTTACTATACCTGGATAGGGTACAATATGTAGAGTAGTTACTACACCAGGGAGAGGGTACACTATGTAGAGTATTTACTGCACCAGGGAAAGAGTACACTATGTAGAGTATTACCCCACAAGG
>NW_013800250.1:0-554 GCF_000517525.1 Limulus polyphemus | reverse complement strand
GTTGAATGTTTATATAGATACGACATGAGGGTTAGGTAAAGAACTATAATTTTAATACTGTTAAATGTTAATGTTGATACAACACGAGAGTCAGGTATAAGAACTATAATTTTATACTGTTAAATGTTTATGTAGATACGACATGAGGGTCAGGTAAAGAACTATAATTTTAATGCTGTTGAATGTTTGTGTAGATACGACATGAGGGTCAGGTAAAGAACTATAATTTTAATACTGTTGAATGCTTATGTAGATACGACATAAGGGTCAGGTACAAGAACTATAATTTTAATGCTGTTGAATGTTTATGTAGATACGACATGAGGGTCAGGTAAAGAACTATGATTTCAATACTGTTGAATGTTTATGTAGATACAACATGAGGGTCACGTACAAGAACTATAATTTTAATACTGTTGAATGTTTATGTAGATATGACATGAGGGTCAGGTAAAGAACTATAATTTTAATACTGTTGAATGCTTATGTAGATACGACATGAGGGTCAGGTAAAGAACTATAATATTAATACTGTTGAATGTTTATATAGATAC
>NW_013800249.1:0-553 GCF_000517525.1 Limulus polyphemus | reverse complement strand
AGTTTTATTTAAGAGAGGACTTGTGTCGAATAAAGTTTCGTCAGAACGGAAAATCAATTAACAAATGGAGACGTAACAAATTGGTGTCAGAAGTGGGATGAAAAAAAAATGGAAACGAGAAGCGGAAAATCAAACTACAGCTTAGCAGACTTGATGGCAGCTATACAAGAGTAGCAAAAGAAACAAGAAGAACGAGAAAATGAACGAGAAAAGAAACAAGAAGAGAGACAACAGCAACTACAGGAAAATCAACAACAATGGCAAGAAGTACAAATGAAAAACATTAGCAAATTTAAAAGCGAATTAGATACGTTAAAGGACGATATATTGTCTTTTACACAAGGAGGATACATTGACCATCGACTTAATCAGCCCCAGACAATGGCAAGCCCCTTACAGAGCCCACAGCTAAACCCTACTGCAGACATATTCAGTCCCGTTAGAAGTCACATCCCAGATATGAATGTCAGTACTAGGAGTGATCCAGTGTGAAGGAAGCCACAGGAATTCGATGAGAAGGCACCGTGGGAAGCATATAGAGCACAATTCGATC
>NW_013800248.1:0-554 GCF_000517525.1 Limulus polyphemus | reverse complement strand
CGTGGCTTAAAAAAGGTGAGGGAAATTCCAGAAAAAATTATGAAGGCTTATAACACTAAAAACTGTTTTCGATACCCATGATAGGCACAACAAAAATAGCACATTGTAAAGCTTTGTGCTTAGCTGTGAAAGGACTAGCAACTTATATGAAAATTATTTTAGTTTTTAATGTTGTGCCTTGTTAATCATAAAATGGAACAGCCAATCATTAATCCGAGATAATTCACAGATAATGAAACAGCCAATCATTAATCCGAGATAATACACAGATAATGAAACAGCCAATCAGTAATCTCAGATGATACATACAAAATTAATATTCAACGTGATTGGATACAAATTCCTATAGTTTTATAGAAGAACAATTTTTTACTTATCAAGGTTATATTCTCCAATCACAGAACCACTGCTAGCCCTGAAGAAGTCACAAAGCGTTGGAAGAAATACGTTTGTTATTATTATTATCTGGAGACTAAAGATTGTTTTTTTCTAACTTTATTGCCAAAATATCTAAACTGCTCCAGAAAACACTACAAATTCTGAAAAATAGGACA
>NW_013800247.1:0-554 GCF_000517525.1 Limulus polyphemus | reverse complement strand
TGGTAGGTCTTTTATTACAGATGTATAGTGGCTGGTAGGTCTTTTATTACAGATGGATTGTAGCTGGTAGGCCTTTTATTACAGATGGATAGTGGCTGGTAGGTCTTTTAATATAGATGGATAGTGACTGGTAGGTCTTTTAATATAGATGGAACGTGGCTGGTAGGTCTTTTATTACAGATGGATAGTAGCTGGAAGGTGTATTAATAAAGATGGATAGTTGCTGGTAGGTCTTTCATTATATATGGATTGTGGCTGGTAGGAGTTTTATTATAGATGGATAGTGGCTGATAGGTCTTTTACTATAGATAGAGAGTGGCTGGTAGGTCTTGTATTACAGATGGTTTGTGGCTGGTAGGTCTTTTATTATAGATGGCTTGTGCCTGGTAGGTCTTTTATTACAGATGTATAGTGGCTGGTAGGTCTTTTATTACAGATGGATTGTGGCTGGTAGGCCTTTTATTACAGATGGATAGCGTTATTTGGTACAACAACTCCACGAAAACCTAGGCGTAGTTCTAGTTACCGAATTTATAACCACCAAACTCATCTTT
>NW_013800246.1:0-554 GCF_000517525.1 Limulus polyphemus | reverse complement strand
CATTTATATAGTGCCCTGTGAACACAAATTAGTTAGCATAAATCAGTTAAATGACGAAAAATTAGGTGTCTATTTACTTGTGACCACTCAGTGTACATCATAACATTACAGAAACAACTTCGCAAGTTACGGAAATGAACAAAACACAAGGCATTATATTTCCAACATAAGCAAACATCAGCTTTTATCATGAATTTTACATAATATAGGTTTGAATGCGCGTGATCTGATATTCAGTGTCCTTCAGCGCCATTTTTGAAGTAAAGACAAAACATTGCTTTGACATTTGTAGACTGTGCAGATCTTTAAAGAGGCCAAATGTATCTTTGCTTAGCTCTTAAAAACCTGTTATTACAAATTAGGTCTAGATCATACCAAACAACCTCGATTCGGCGGGCAGCTAACAAGCTGCTAGTTACTGTTAAATAGTGTTGGCACACAGGAGCTCGGTCCAGAGCGGCCAGGACAAAAAAACTATTAAATGTTCTTCAACGTAAAGAAATTCATCAGTCTTTACAAACAATCGTCTTTTTTGAAAGCGAACAACCAAAAAC
>NW_013800245.1:0-554 GCF_000517525.1 Limulus polyphemus | reverse complement strand
TTATAGAGAACTTATCTTTTATTGGATTTCAGATTTTATTTTTGTAAACAGTGGCACAGCATTCAATTATTTGTACAAAATTGTATTATTTTATGAAGTTTAAAGAAGAATTTATTTAAAAAATCCCAAAATACGTTTTACACTGTAAGTAAGTGCTCTCTAAGAAGGATTTTTTTTTCAAAATGTTTTTAAAATATTTCCTTCCATTGGTCCTGCCATCTATGATTGTTATCTAAATATTTATCTAGTCTGTTTTCTTTATAAAACAGCGTCTGGGATACTGCAACAATAACTTAACTAACATAACTTCATTTCCGATATAAACGAAACCATTTTCTGCAACATCCATATAATCAATAGAACAATCATCCCAATAGTTGCCATTTACTGCTCCCCATCCAAAGATATAGATATAAACTACCTACAACTATGCCTGTTAAGAAATCCTCAACCTTTCTTTATATGCGATTTTAATGCTCCACACAAAGACCTAAATGGAAAACAAACACACCCAGAGGAACATTGATCCGCGAGTTACTAGTCAACAAAATCAT
>NW_013800244.1:0-554 GCF_000517525.1 Limulus polyphemus | reverse complement strand
CATTCATATCTGGGATGTGACTTCTAACAGGGTTGAAGATGTCTGCATTAGGGTTTAGCTGCAGGGTCTGGAAGGGGCTTTCCATTGTCTGGGGCTGATTAAGTCGATGGTTAATGTATCCTCTTTGTGTAAAAGGCAATAAATCATCCTTTAATGTATCTAATTCACTTTTAATTTTACTAATGTTTTCCATTTGTACTTCTTGCGACTGTTGTAGTCTCTCTTCTTGTTTATTTACTTTCTCCTCCAATAGCTGTTATAATCTCTCTTGTTTATTTTGTTGTTCGAGCTGCCACTGCTGTTGTCTCTCTTCTTGTTTCTTTTCTTTTTCCTCCAACAACTGCTGTAATCTCTCTTGTTTATTTTGCTGTTCGAGCTGCCACTGTTGCAGGTTTTCTTGCCACTGTTGTTGTCTCTCTTCTTGTTTCTTTTCTTTTTCCTCCAAGAACTGCTGTAATCTCTCTTGTTTATTTTGCTGTTCGAGCTGCCACTGTTGCAGGTTTTCTTGCCACTGCTGTAATCTGTCTTCTTGTTTCTTTTCTTTTTCCTCCAAC
>NW_013800243.1:0-552 GCF_000517525.1 Limulus polyphemus | reverse complement strand
CCACTTCACCATCATAACTCTTTCAGTCGGCTTGACTTCAGCTTGATGACACCTGGATAGTTCAACCTCTCTTTTGCAGCAATGTCTGCAGTCATTCTTGCAGGGTCTTCGGCTCAGTCTATCAGCATTACCATGGGATTTTCCTTCTCTATATTCAATATTATAATTATATTGGTCTATTTTTCCGATCCAACGTGATAGTTGTCCCTCTGGGTTCTTTAATGATCTTAACCAGCGTAACGCAGCATGGTCTGTCCTGATGGTAAACCTTGCACCATAGAGGTAAGGATGGAAATATGTCAGACTCTTTACTATAGCACGGAGTTCCCTCCATGTTACACAGTAGTTCCTCTCTGGTCTACTTAACATCCTACTGAAGTAGGCCACCACATGTTCGTTTTCGCCCACTTTCTGAGACAATACTCCTCCAATTCCGACATTACTAGCATCACAATCCAATATGTACGGCAGTGAGGGATATGGAAGCTTTAAAAGTGGAGCTGAGGCAAATTTTTCCTTCAACGTCTTGAAAGCATGCTGGCAAGAAACTGT
>NW_013800242.1:0-552 GCF_000517525.1 Limulus polyphemus | reverse complement strand
ACTGAGTTATTTATTTCTTTAAAATATGGATTAAAATTAACACTAACATCTTAAATTTCGTCAGATCATTTTCCACTGCATATCTCAGTAAAGTTATAGTAAATACATGTTTTTAAAATAGACTTTGGAATGTGGGATTGCATTGAGTGGGTCACATAAAAATTGCTACACGTCACTAATTTTGAACCGTAGTTCTCAGAAGATTCAGCCATTTTGAAAATATGGTGATATAAAAGAACAATGCATTATTTGTCGCATTTTTGGTTTCACCTCAATGGTGTTAAGCCCGACAGATTTCGAGGATTAGGTGAAATTCAAAACCTAACAAGCAGGCTCTCTGTCAGTAATGTGATGCTTTTCTTGTCTAGTTGGTACACATGTAATAGAAAACCTAGTCTGTATGCTTAAAAAACAACTGAGATGTGATCTTTATTTCATCACATTTTGTCAGAAAAACATTTGTGATTGCTGAGTGAGGAAAATTATTTCATCACATTTTGTCAGAAAAACATTTGTGATTGCTGAGTGAGGAAAATTATTTCATCACATTTT
>NW_013800241.1:0-568 GCF_000517525.1 Limulus polyphemus | reverse complement strand
AGTGTAGTGTTGTTTGTTGTTTTGTCACAAATAGCCTCCCCAATGTGACAGTACAGTTATCTTAGCTGTATCACTTAATACAGACAGTGTAGAGTTGTTGTTGTTTTGTCACAAATAGCCTCTTCTGATGTGAAAGTACAGTTATCTTAGTTGTATCACTTAATACAGACAGTGCAGTTGTTGTTGTTTTGGCACAAATAGCCTTTTCTAATGTGACGGTACAGTTATCTTAGTTCTATCACTTAGTACAGTCAGTGCAGTTGTTGTTGTTTTGTCATAAATAGCCTCTTCAAATGTGACAGTAAAGTTATCTTAGTTGTATCACTTAATACAGTCAGTGTAGTGTTGTTATTGTTTTATCACAAATAGCCTCTTCTAATGTGATAGTACAGTTGTCTTAGTTGTATCACTTAATACAGTCAGTGTAGTGTTGTTGTTGTTTTGTAACAAATAGCCTCTTCAAATGTGACATTAAAGTTATCTTAGTTGTATCACTTAATACAGTCAGTGTAGTGTTGTTGTTGTTTTATCACAAATAGCCTCTTCTAATGTGATAGTACAGTTGTCT
>NW_013800240.1:0-912 GCF_000517525.1 Limulus polyphemus | reverse complement strand
CAGTCAATGAACGTACTACAGATTATGGATGCAAACTTTACAGTCAATGAATGTATTACAGATTGTGGATGCAAACTTTACAGTCAATGAACGTACTACAGATTGTGGATGCAAACTACACAGTCAATGAACGTACTACAGATTATGGATGCAAACTTTCCAGTCAATGAACGTACTACAGTTTGTGGATGCAAACTTTCCAGTCAATGAACGTACTACAGATTGTGAATGCAAATTTTACAGTCAATGAACGTACTACAGATTGTGGATGCAAACTTTACAGTCAATGCTACGTACAGTTTGCATCCACAATCTGTAGTACGTTCATGGACTGTAAAGTTTGCATCCACAACCTGTATTACAGTCAATGAACGTACTACAGATTATGGATGCAAACTTTACAGTCAATGAATGTATTACAGATTGTGGATGCAAATTTTACAGTCAATGAATGTACTACAGATTGTGGATGAAACTTTTACAGTCAATGAATGTACTACAGATTATGGATACAAATTTTACAGTCAATGAATGTACTGCTGATTGTGGATGCAAACTTCACAGTCAATGAACTACTACAGATTGTGGATGTAAACTTTACAGTCAATGAATGTACTACAGATTGTGGATGTAAACTTTACAGTCAATGAATGTACTACAGATTATGGATGCAAACTTTACAGTCAATGAACGTACTACAGATTGTGGATGTAAACTTTACAGGCAATGAATGTACTACAGATTGTGGATGCAAACTTCACAGTCAATGCTACGTACTACAGGTTGTGGATGTAAACTTTACAGTCAATGAATGTACTACAGATTATGGATGCAAACTTTACAGTCAATGAACGTACTACAGATTGTGGATGCAAACTTTACAGTCAATGAACGTACTACAGATTGTGGATG
>NW_013800239.1:0-547 GCF_000517525.1 Limulus polyphemus | reverse complement strand
ATCTTGCAACCACCATAAAAAATTATGAAATAAACATAAATTATGCATCTTTCATTCTGGAATGAACACAAAGGGATTTGATTTGATAGTTATTGGACGAGCATCAGGACGTGTTTGTTGTGCAAATATAAGGTAGCAACAGTACTTACTTCTATTGTATTTTAACCCGATACTTGCTGGGGCCATTTTGTCTTATTGTGAGGGCAAAATCATTTGTGAATTGAAAAAATGATAGAGAACTCATCTTTTAATGAATTTCAGATTTTATTTTTGTAAATAGTAGCATAACATTCAATTATTTGTACAAAATTGTATTATTTAATGACGTTTAAAGAGGAATTTAATGAAAAAATTATTAAAATACGTTTTAGACTGTAAATAAGCGCCCTCTGAGAAGAAATGTTTTTTCAAAAATTTTTTAAAGATATTTCCTTTCACTTTAGCACTGGTACTGCCATCTATAATTGGTATCTAAACCTTTTTCTAGTCTGTTTTCTTTATAAAATGTGTCTGGGCGTGTTAAAGCTCAGTTGTAATCCTAGCTAAT
>NW_013800238.1:0-554 GCF_000517525.1 Limulus polyphemus | reverse complement strand
CTGAATTTGTAACCACCATACTCATCTGTAGATTTATTTGGTACAACAACTCCACGAATAGCTAGGTGTAACTCTAGTTACCGAATTTATAAGCACCATATTCATCGTTAGCCTTACTTGGTATAACTACTCCATAAAAACCTAGGTGTATCTCTAGTTACCGAATTTGTAACCACCATACGCATCTTTAGCGTTATTTGGTTCAACAAATCCACGAACACCTAGGTGTAAGTCTAGTTACCGAATTTGTAACCAACATACTCATCTTTAGCGTTTTTTGGTACAACAACTCCACGAATACCTAGGTGTAACTCTAGTTACCGAATTTATAACCATCATATTCATATTTTGCTTTACTTGGTACAACTACTCAATGAACACATAGGTGTAACTCTAGTTACAGAATTTATAACCACTAGTCTTTAGCCTTACTTGGTGCAACAACTCCACGAATACCTAGGCGTAACTCTAGTTACAGAATTCATAACCACCATACTCACCTTTAGCGTTATTTGGTACACCAACTCAACGAACACGTAGGTGTAACTCTAGAT
>NW_013800237.1:0-606 GCF_000517525.1 Limulus polyphemus | reverse complement strand
CCATCAAGTAGTACCAATAACACTGGCCAATTTCTCTAAATGTGAGCAGACACTTAAGGAAGGGGTATTGTTGGGTGTGTGCCAGGAGGTAGAGCCAGTCAGTGTTAAAGCAAGAAATACAACTATAAAGAAAGGGCATACACTTCCAGAACATTTAACTGACCTCTATAGGAAGAGCATAGTCCATTTGGCATCATCACAGGCTCTTCAGGTAAAAGGACTTTTGGCGAATTATGCAGACGTCTTTTCGAAAGGAGATCATGACCTCAGCTGCACAGACCTTGTGGAGCACAGAATAAACACGGGCAATCACAGTCCAATAAAGATCCCTCCAAGAATAATAGCTCTGGCCAAGTGACAAGAGATGGAGAAGGTCATGGATGGCCTAATTAAGCTAGAGATAGTCGAGAAATCAGCTCCCGTCCTGTTAGTCCAGAAGAATGATGAGACCCAACGTTGCTGTGTGGACTTCATGGCTCTTAACAGTATAACCGAAAAAGACTCATACCCAGTGCCAAATATTGATGATACTCTTGATGTCCTATGTGGAGCCAGGTGGTTTTCAACTCTGGAATTAAAGTCGGGTTTCCATCAAGTGAAAATGGT
>NW_013800236.1:0-552 GCF_000517525.1 Limulus polyphemus | reverse complement strand
TTAACAGACGTATCACTATCATGCTATAATATTCCAAGTTAACACACATATCGCTATCATGGTATAATATTCCACGTTAACAGATGTATCGCTACCATGGTATAATATTCCAAGTTAACAGACATATCGCTATCACGGTATAATATTCCAAGTTAACAGACGTATCGCTATCACGGTATAATATTCCAAGTTAACAGACGTATCGCTATCACGGTATAATATTCCAAGTTAACAGACGTATCACTATCATGCTATAATATTCCAAGTTAACGCATGTATCACTATCGTGGTATAATATTCCAAGTTAACACACGTATCACTATCATGGTACAATATTCCAAGTTAACAGACGTATCACTATCATGCTATAATATTCCAAGTTAACATACATATCACTATCGTGATATAATATTCCAAGTTAACAAATGTATCACTATCGTGATATAATATTCCAAGTTAACACACTTATCACTATTATGGTACAATATTCCAAGTTAACAGACGTATCACTATCATGGTATAATATTCCAAGTTAACACACTTATCACTATT
>NW_013800235.1:0-554 GCF_000517525.1 Limulus polyphemus | reverse complement strand
GTTAAATCTTCTGTCTTCTTTTTGATAGTACACAGTTTTGTTAAATCTTGCGTCTTCTTATTGACAGTACATATTATTGTTAAATATTGTTTCTTCTTATTGACAGTACACAGTATTGTTAAATCTTGTGTTTTCTTATTGACAGTACACAGTATTGTTAAAACTTGTGTCTTCTAATTGACAGTATACAGTATTGTTAAATATTGTGTATTCTTATTGACAGTACACAGTATTGTTAAATCTTGTGTCTACTTATTGACAGTACACAGTATTGTTAAATCTTGTGTTTTCTTATTGACAGTACACAGTATTGTTAAAACTTGTGTCTTCTAACTGACAGTATACAGTGTTGTTAAATATTGTGCTTTCTTATTGACAGTACACAGTATTGTTAAATCTTTTGTCTACTTATTCACAGTACACAGTGTTGTTAAATATTGTGCTTTCTTATTGACAGTACACAGTATTGTTAAATCTTTTGTCTACTTATTCACAGTACACAGTATTGTTAAATATTGTGTCTTCTTATTGACAGTACACTGTATTGTTAAGTC
>NW_013800234.1:0-606 GCF_000517525.1 Limulus polyphemus | reverse complement strand
GTAACAACAGACACTAGTTCCACCAATATAAAAGCTGGTGCTAACATTAGTATGTGACAACAGGCACTAGTTCCATCAATATAAAAGCTGGTGCTAACATTAGTATGTAACAACAGGCACTAGTTCCACCAGTATAAAAGCTGGTGCTAACACTAGTATGTAACAACAAGCACTAGTTCCACCAATATAAAAGCTGGTGCTAACATTAGTATGTAACAACAGACACTAGTTCCACCGATATAAAAGCTGGTGCTAACATTAGTATGTAACAACAGACACTAGTTCCACCGATACAAAAGCTGGTGCTAACACTAGTATGTAACAACAGACACTAGTTCCACCAATATAAAAGCTGGTGCTAACACTAGTATGTAACAACAGGCACTAGTTCCACCAATATAAAAGCTGGTGCTAACACTAGTATGTAACAACAGGCACTAGTTCCACCAATACAAAAGCTGGTGCTAACACTAGTATGTAACAACAGGCACTAGTTCCACCAATATAAAAGCTGATCTTGACACCAGCATGTAACAACAGACACTAGTTCCACCAATATAAAAGCTGGTGCTAACATTAGTATGTAACAACAGACACTAGTTCCAC
>NW_013800233.1:0-712 GCF_000517525.1 Limulus polyphemus | reverse complement strand
AGTAAAATAACAGAAACCCAAGACTGCAACAGAGAGACCAGAATAATACAAACAGAAGCATAGTAATCCACTAAACCAAAGATTGCAACAGAGAGACCAGAATAATACAAACAGGAGCATAGTAATCCACTAAACCAAAGACTGCAACAGAGAGACCAGGAATAATACAAACAGGAGCATAGTAATCCACTAAATTAGAGATTGCAACAGAGAGAGACCACAATAATACAAACAGAAGCATAGTAATCCACTAAATTAAAGACTGCAAAACAGATACCACAAAAATACAAACAGAAGCATAGTAAACCACTAAACCAAGGACTGCAACAAAGAGACCACAATAAAGGAAACAAAAGCACAGTAATCCACTACAACATGCACAAAACATTTACATGGCATTGTAAATACGTTAACTCTAGATGTTGTGGTATTTGTGTGTATATAAATACTAATGTGTTTTGTTGTAGTTGTGTGTATTTAAATAATAATGTGTGTTGTTGTAGTTGTGTGCAATAAATACTAATATATGTTGTTATAGTTCTGTGTATATAAATACTAATGTATGTTGTTAAAGCTGTGTGTATACTAATACTAAAGTGTGTTGTTGTAGTTGTGTGTATATAAATACTAATGTATGTTGTTATAGTTGTGTGTATATAAATACTAACGTATGTTGTTATAGTTGTGTGTATATAAATACTAACGTATGTTG
>NW_013800232.1:0-1191 GCF_000517525.1 Limulus polyphemus | reverse complement strand
TTCTTAACGTGACAAATCAGAACAAATGTTTCTTAACATGACAAATACAGACGAATGTATTGTAACGTGACAAATCAGACAAATGTTTCTTAACGTGACAAATCAGACGAATGTATTGTAACGTGACAAATCAGACGAATGTTTCAATGGAATAAGCGAAAACAACCACTATGACTATAACGATGATGATGGTACCGAAACATATACTTGTTATTGTGTATTTTAAACGTTTAATTTCTTGTGCATGGTTTCTGACAAACAATCTATGGACCTTATACGTCTGAAATTATTTTCTTCTGGAAACACAACACGTAACACTAAATTATTTTATGTTCTTTCCATGAGATTAAACACAGACGTAATCTGACTATAGACATGAATTTACATAAACACGAAGTCAACGAACGCATTACACAATAGTAAACGCCTCTAACTCTACACACAGAGAGGACGTCAGTAAACAAGTCACGACAAAAACATGTTTTTCCGGATTACCATAACACAGAACAGATTTTTTGCATGCCCTTGGTTACGATACGCTGTTAACTGTTGACAGAACAAATTGTTTGCATGTCCTTGGTTACGATACATTGTTTGCTGTTGACAGAACATATTGGTCGCATGCCACTGGTTACGATACATTGTTGACTGTTGACAGAACAGAGTGTCCTCATGTCCATGGTTACGATACATTTGTTGTTGTTGACAGAACAGAGTGTTCTCATGTCCATGGTTACCATACATTGTTGACTGTTGACAGGACAGAGTGTTCTCATGTCAATGGTTACGATACATTTGTTGTTATTGACAGGACAGAGTGTTCTCATGTCCATGGTTACGATACATTGTTGACTGTTGACAGAACAGTGTTCTCATGTCCATGGTTACGATACATTGTTGACTGTTGACAGAACAGAGTGTTCTCATGTCCATGGTTACGATACATTGTTAGCTCGTGAAGCTACATTTGTATAAGATGCTGAGTTGTTGCTTCTTTCATGCTGTTATCAAGAAAATGTGTTTACAGTACACTATTATTATTCGACATTCTATGTCAAGACCCATGTGTTTACAGTCCACTATTATTATTCGACATTCTATGGCAAGACCCATGTGTTTACAGTCCACTATTATCATTCGACATTCTGTGTCAAGACCCATGTGTTTAGAGTCCAGTATTATTGTTCGACA
>NW_013800231.1:0-961 GCF_000517525.1 Limulus polyphemus | reverse complement strand
GACACTAATAACCAACACAAGTGACACTAATAACCACTAGTGACACTAGTAATCACCTCTTGTGATACTAGTAACCACCACCAGTGACACTAGTAACCACCACTACTGACACTAATAACCAACACTAGTGATACTAATAACCACCACTAGTGACACTAGTAACCACAACTAGTGATACTAGTAACCACCACTAGTGACACTAGTAACCACCACTAGTGACACTAATAACCCACACTAGTGATACTAATAACCACCACTAGTGACACTAGTACTCACCACTAGAGACACAAGTACTCACCACCTGAGACACTAATAACCACAGCTAGTGACACTAATAACCACCTCCAGTGACACTAGTAACCACAGCTAGTAACACTAATAACCAACACTAGTGACACTAATAATCAACACTAGTGATACTAATAACCAACACCAGCAATACTAATATCACTGGTGGTGGTTATTAATATCACTGGTGTTGGTTATTAGTATCAATGGTGTTGCTTATTAGTATCACTAGTGTTGATACTAATAACCACCACTAGTGATACTAATAACCAACACCAGTGATATTAATAATCACCACTAGTGACACTAATAGTCACCACTAGTCATACTAGTAACCACCACTAGTGACAGTAAAAACCACCACTAGTGATACTAATAACCACCACTAGTGACACTAATAATCATCGCTAGTGACACTAGTAACCACCACTAGTGACACTAGTAACCACCACTAGTCATACTAGTAACCACCACTAGTGACACTAATAACCACCACTAAAGACACTAATAACCACCACTAGACATACTAGTAACCACCACTAGACATACTAGTAACCACCACTATTGACACTAATAACCACCACTAGTGACACTAATAAACACCACTAGTGACACTAAGAACCACCACTAGTGACTCTAGTAACCACCACTAATGACACTAGTAACCTCCATT
>NW_013800230.1:0-555 GCF_000517525.1 Limulus polyphemus | reverse complement strand
ATTTAATTAAATAATAAACCAAAGAACATAGGCTAATAACATGCAAAAAGTAGACAAATTCACTTACTTCTAAAAAATTTTCTGGCTTTCTAATTATGCGAGAAGAGCCGTTAGAAATTCATCCAAGCTAGTCGTTAACTTTCCCATGGGAAAGCTGCTGCTACTCAGAGTGACATTGACGGTTATCTGTTCAAAACACAATGTTATAAAATACACCATTTGATCGATGAAAACCTTGACTTTCTATTGGTTATAAATAATATATGATGAAATGTAAGAGAGAACTATCAACCAATTGTGAAAGAGAGGATATGACAGGTGGATGTGGCAGGAGGGGTCTGATTTTTTCTTTGATAGCTCTGTAACAAAACAAAATTGAAGGCCATAAAAAATTATGGTCAATATGAGCAATAATGATTTTATAGAGAGCATTTTACGTTTAATTTCGTACATTTTTGAGGGGTGATGGATAAAATAGGGATGATGGCATGCTAAGACAAAATTTGTCATGTGTGTTACACTAGTGGAAATTCAGGATTTTTTTATATATTTCAT
>NW_013800229.1:0-553 GCF_000517525.1 Limulus polyphemus | reverse complement strand
GAAGCAATATAGAGCAACAATTTGAGCTACTGGCAGAGATGAACAGATGGATAGAGGAGCAGAAAGCAGTATATCTGGCAACAAGCTTGAAAGGAAAACCACTGGAAATACTTGGACAGTTGTCAGCAGACGACAGACACAACTATAGAGCACTGGTAGCGGCTCTAGAACTAAGGTACAGAACCCAAAATCATTCAGAAATCTACAGGGCTAGGTTCAGGACGAGAGTCCGTGCTAAAGGGGAGAGCCTGCAAGAGCTGGCACAGGACTTGGAAATCATGGCACACAAGGCCTACCCAACTGCACCACCCGATCTTCTCAAGTTGTTGCTGAGGGATCAGTTCGTAGATGCCTTGGACAGTCCACAACTTAAGATACAAGTGAGGCAAGCACACCCCTCTACCATCAGGATGCAATGGCCAGAGCTCTCGAATTTGAATCCTACGTTAAGTCCAGCACAGAGGTACCAAGGTTGGTACAGTCATCTGGATTCAAGGCCAGAAAAGGTCAGCTTTCAGAGAGATTTGAGGGACATTGCTGGCACTGTAACAAA
>NW_013800228.1:0-554 GCF_000517525.1 Limulus polyphemus | reverse complement strand
TATTTATACTATTAAGAAATATAAGTAAAAGCCATTTATTTCGACAACTGACAAAAAGAAGAACTTATATATGTATATATATAATTTTTTTAATCTGACACATACATAATTACTTATTATTCATGACGTGTGTTTTTCCGTATCATGCAATCTAACATTTATTGTATTTTCAATACAAACTAGTTTTATTACTTCTCTTGTAGGAATGTTCTTCTGGGAAAATACAACGAAAACTTTCCTCTCCGTAAAACAGGTAAATATTATGCTAAGTAATTAGGCTAATACTATCAACTACTTTGGTAATTTCAACAATGTTCAATTATTTCATTTTCAATTAAAATAATTGTAAGATATTGTTGCTCGACTTTTATGTAAATAATTTATTATAATAAGAATGTACTCATTTTTTGTCTGTCCTGAAAATGCGCATGCACTTCATTTCAGTAGATGTAAAAATATTCTTTAGTACTCATTTTGTACAATAACATATTGTTGCGTCATCGAGATCATGTGATTCTCACGCTCTCTCCTTTCTTGAATTATCCTGTACTTTG
>NW_013800227.1:0-555 GCF_000517525.1 Limulus polyphemus | reverse complement strand
CCTCCACGACTGACAGGGCGAGCACGTTCCGGGATCTCGCGACCCGTAGGCCGTTTAACATGTTGTATTACCACAAAAGTCAAGATCAACGTTAATTATCATACCGCTGTATAATCAGTATTCATGATTTTATTATTTTTTTTGTCGAAAACATAGGAATTATTGACACAGCTCTTGTAACTACAAGACTGATGGTACAAAATTATTAAAATTAAGCAGCCAGCTTCAGTGCCGTAGGAAGCGGGTGTGGTGGCGGCGGCATTTTTTTTCAATATTTCCCTGTAAAAATATATCAAAAGTAGGAAAATTACTGTCATGAAAAGTTGGAGAATTCATAAAATTTAATTCAAAATCCAAGATCTTCCAGCTTTCTGGATCCTGGTCATAATAAGTGCGCCTGTTGCGCACATTCCTTCGGTTTGAATTTTGCTCAAAGCTAGTTGTATCTAATTTAGCAGTGTTGGACTAGAGGGAAGGCAGCTAGTCATCACCACCCACCGCCAACTCTTGAGCTAAGTTTTACCAACGAATAGTGGGATTGATCGTCACATTATA
>NW_013800226.1:0-555 GCF_000517525.1 Limulus polyphemus | reverse complement strand
TCGAACTTAAGCCTAACATAAGTTAAAGTTTTATAAAGTACAGCCTATATACAAATGGATTTACACATTTCGTTGTCTACGATTACAATTCGTTTGTATTGTGCTAGAAATGTTATATTTAAAGAAGTACTGTTACGATACAGATACTAATTTGGCCGGAAATGTTTTGCGGGTCTCTACTAGTATAAATATAATAGTACAGTCTGTTGTCTATATCTATACATATATAATAGTACTATCTGTTGTATGTCCATGTAACTACTTCGCAGGGTGTGGATGGATCTTCATCAAAATTGGTATGGAGGTTCATTAGGTCCATGGGGGGGGGGGTACATACAAATCTTTTACAATTACATATAAGGGAAGTAGCTTTTCATTTCCTAATATAACCTTTCATTTATCATGAATTTACATAACTTTCGTCCAGGGGACCAGTGCCCCAGCTAGTATCACAATAACTTTTATGATAATATAGTATGTAATAATAATAGCAATATTATTCTTAATTTTATTTTATTACATTTTACTTCTTTTACAATAAGTAAGATTTATTTT
>NW_013800225.1:0-554 GCF_000517525.1 Limulus polyphemus | reverse complement strand
TTTATAAATACAAAAAACTCTATAAACACTACCTGTAAAGCTCAGATTTTAGTAATTTCTAAAACAATATAAGATATTTTAATATTATAAATAACTAACCTTTTAAAACAAAATCTGATATTTCTCTTTAATTGAAATTTATCATTTAAACCAAATGAAGATTTGTGCTGATAATTACAAGTTATTATAAGTATCCCCCCTTTTGTACTAATGAGTGAAAATGGAAACAATTACCAATCAGATAGTAGTAGAAATTTGAGATTTTCATAAACGGTCAAACCTGAGAAGAAATTCAGAGAAGAAGAGGGCCTTGACAGTTACACCTACACTTTTGAGGTATGAGAAATTGTGTGATGTATATTTCAGTTTGGTTGTTGCAATTATCGAGAAAATTGTGGGTCGATGATTTCACTCTTATGTTTATTTGTTGTTAATCATAAAGATACACAATTGACTATCTGTGTTTGCCCACCACGAGCAGTAAAACCAGACTTTTAGTGTTATAAGCCCTAAGTCTTACTATTAAGCCAACAGGGATCCTTAATCTATGAGTG
>NW_013800224.1:0-843 GCF_000517525.1 Limulus polyphemus | reverse complement strand
CTTTATCGTGTTATACTTTATCACCACCAATACTGTTCCATACTTTATCGTGTTATATTTTATCACCACCAATACTGGTCCATGCTTTACCGTGTTATACTTTATCACCACCAATACTGGTCCAGGCTTTATTATGTTATACTTTATCACCACCAATACTTGTCCATGCTTTACCGTGTTATATTTTATCACCACCGATACTGTTCCATACTTTATCACCACCAATACTGGTCCATGCTTTATCGTGTTATATTTTATCACCACCATCATCTGAGCATTAGGAATTATAACAATTGTTATAACTATATACAATTATTTATATAGTGAAACAAATGAACACACTGTATAAGTGTGACTGATTTAAATAACTCAACACTTCTGCCCTGCCAATGTGACTGGAACAATCATATCTGGGACGAATTTCTTGATGAGTTAAAGTCACTAGCTTAATTTTGTCCCTGAATGTGTGATATGAGATACGACAACTTACGTCAGTTGGAGATTAACTCAACAACAACTGAATATACAAAAAAGATAGTACGACACAACTTAAGCCTATATATAACGATAAGCTCCGGTACTGGCGGTGTACTCTACTTATATAACAACAGCCCCGTCACCTAATCGTAAGCTCCAGCTCTGGTACTGTACTTTGAACTATCTGGCGGTGTACTCTACTTATATAACAAAAGCCCCGCCACCTAATCGTAAGCTGCAGCTCCGGTATTGTACTTTGAACTATCTGGCGTGTACTCTAGTTATATAACAACAGCCCCGTCACCTAACCATAAGCTCCAGCTCTGGTACTGTACTTTGAACTATCTGGCGGTGTACTCTAGTTAT
>NW_013800223.1:0-897 GCF_000517525.1 Limulus polyphemus | reverse complement strand
CCCTTCAAGCTCGTTGCCAGGTGCACTGCCTTCTGCTCCTCTGTTCATCCATTCATTTCTGCCAGTAGCTCAAATTGTGCTCTATATGCTTCCCACTGTGCCTTCCCATCGAATTCCTGTGGCTTCCTGTCTGCAATTCAATTCCGATTAATTGTCTCCGTTTATCTGGCGTGCTTATATACAGGAATAGAAGGCGTCTAGCAAATACTGGATTATTCGTGATGTTCCCCGATCCTTCTAGATATTCATTACGTGTCACCAGCGTCACGTGACTTCCGCTGTCGTAACAAGGTATTAAGAACGTCTTTTTCAATACTTAATATGCCAAGCTACTAAGTCGTTCTTGAGTCATTGAGGTTCTCATGTATGTAAGAATTAACTTCACCTTGCTGAATAATGTTAGCAAATCAGTTGCAACCCTTGTTTCAGGAAAATCCGTCTGTGTTTTTTTACTTATCAACATTCTACAGTCTTTAATTTCTCTGTACAATTCTGGTCCATCAATATCACCTGGATAGCTCTTTGCTAAGTCAGAACATTTTTCTTGCAATTTTCCGTCTTCGAAATCTCCAGAAACAATATTTTGCACATCTAGTAGAAATCCAAACCGTGAATCTTCCTGTTATTTCTGTAATCAAGCGATCAATAACATTCTTCATGATGCGATAAATTTTCTGTCCAGCAGTCAATCCAGCATCAGCCACATTTTCACCTGGAATTCGTTCATGACATATTTTTCTTCTTTCAATGGTCAATCTCCATGTTTCACATTGATTCTTGCTCACTTTAAGTGCTTCTTGACAGGACTTTTCACGTGATTCTATCAATTTCTCTTTCAGAGAATCAAGATCAGCAGCTGCTTATCTAAAATTCATTTTTGGGTCCTGAAGATGTTTC
>NW_013800222.1:0-554 GCF_000517525.1 Limulus polyphemus | reverse complement strand
TATTATAAATACGAGTAGAAATACCGGTTTCTTTATTCTAAATACGAATAGATATACTGGTTTCGTTATTATAAATACATTTAGATATACCGGTTTCTTTATTCTAAATTTGAATAGATATACTGGTTTCGTTATTATAAATACATGTAGATATACTGGTATTGTTATCATAAATAGGAGTAGATATACTGGTTTCGTTATAATATATACGAGTAGATATACCAGTTTCCTTATTATAAATATAAGTAGATATACTGGTTTAGTTTTTATAAATACGAGTAGATATACTGGATTAGTTATTATAAATAGAATTAGATATACCGGTTTCGTTATTATAGATACGAGTAGAAATACCTGTATCGTTGTTATAAATAGATGTTGATATACTTGTTTAGTTATTATAAATACTAGTATATTTACAGGTTTCATTTATTACAATTACGAGTAGATATACTGGTTTCGTTATTATAAATACGAGTTAATATATCGGTTTCGTTATGATAATTACTAATATATATAATGGTTATGTTATCATAATTACGAGTAGATATACT
>NW_013800221.1:0-786 GCF_000517525.1 Limulus polyphemus | reverse complement strand
CACATGAAAACGGCGATTATACCATAATTTATTAAGACTTGGGTAAAATACATGACCACGATGAATACACCATAATTTACTAAGACATGGGTAAAGTACATAAAACACGACGATTATACCATACTTTACTAAGACATTGGTAAAATACATCAACACGATGAATTTACCACACTTTATTAAGACATGCGTAAAATACATCAACACGATTATTATACCATACTTTATTAAGAACCTGGATAGAATGCTTAGACATACCTTATTAAGAAATGGGTAAATTACATAGACACATTATTGTACCATACTCTGATAAGACTTGGGTAAAATACACGAACACGATGATTATACCATAATTTATTAAGACTTGGGTAAAATACACGAACACGATGATTATACCATAATTTATTAAGACTTAGGTAAAATACATGAACACGATGATTATACCATAATTTAAAAAAACATAGGTAAAATACATCAACACGATGAGTATACCATACTTTACTAAGACATAGGTAAAATACATCAACACGATGTTTATACCATACTTTATTAAGACATTGGTAAAATACATGAACACAATGATTATACCATAATTTATAAAGACTTGGGTAAAATACACGAACACGATGATTATACCACACTTTATTAAGACATGCGTAAAATACATATGATGATTATTCCATACTTTATAAAGACATTGATAAAATACATGATCACGATGATTATACCATAATTTACTAAGACATGAGTGAAATACATCAACACGATGATTATACCATAACTTACTTA
>NW_013800220.1:0-554 GCF_000517525.1 Limulus polyphemus | reverse complement strand
CAACTTCTGGATACCATTTTCTTCCTGCCACTTTTGGGTGTTTCTATCAGTGTGACACGGTGCTCCATCTTCCTGGAACAACGTTGTGTTCTTGTCCACGAAACCCGAGGAATAAAGTGGCAAGAGTCCTTCTTCCAATATTTCGACGTATTTCGCAAAATGTATGTTGCCAACGCACTCCACTAAGCTCGATCTCCCACCAACCCGAACAGCTCCCCAAACCATCACGCTGAAACCACCATGCTTCACAGTTGGCTGCAATCTGTAGGGCCAAAACTCTTGGTGAGGCATTCTACAGACCCATATCCTTCCACTGTCCGAAAATTGAGCGAATCTTGATTCGTCTGGGAAGAATACGGTCTTCCAAAAGTCCAGAGGCTTGGTCATCATATCACTTGCCCACTTCTTTCGTCTGACTATGTTGGCAGGTCTTAATAAGGGCTTCCATCTAGCTGCTCTGCAACGATAACGCAATCTGTGGAGAATCCGTTGAACAGATTTCGGGCTCATCTCACCAACTTTGGCCACTTCTGCAGCCTTTAATCTGTGATCCA
>NW_013800219.1:0-554 GCF_000517525.1 Limulus polyphemus | reverse complement strand
ATTTTATTTTATCTAAACATTTATTTCGATATATATTCATTCATTGGTTTTGTAGAAAATATTGTTGCGTCAGCGAGGTCACATGACTAGTGACGCCACGTTTCTAGATCTATCCTGTACCTTGGCGAATGCTCCAGCATTTACTAGATATAGGGTAGGCTGGTATATAAAAAAGGGTGACAACGTGACGGGACAAGAATGTGCGTGTGTAGGTAGTGAGTAATTGAACTGCAGTCAGAAAGTATTGTTGAAGTTAACGTCGTTGTTATAGCGTTGTTATAGAGCGACTGTTAAAAATAAGTGTATCGGTAAAGTTATATTTAGAAAGAATAAACCAGTTTTATTAAGAAAGGACTTGTGTCGCTAAAGTTTCGTGGGAACGAAGTTACGGAAAATCAACTAACGAACGGAGACGTAACCAATTGGTGTCAGAGAGTGGGACAGAAAAAAAATGGAAACGAGAAGCGGCAAATCAAACTACAGCCTAGCAGACTTGATGGTAGCAACACAAGAACAGCAAAAGAAACAAGAAGAACGAGAAGAGAAATTACAAC
>NW_013800218.1:0-551 GCF_000517525.1 Limulus polyphemus | reverse complement strand
ATACTGTGTACTGTCACTAAGAAGACACAAGATTTAACGATACTGTGTTCTGTCAATAAGAAGACACAAGATTTAACGATTCTGTGTACTTTCAATAAGAAGACACAAGATTTAACATACTATGTACTTTCAATAAGAAGACACAAGATTTAACAATACTGTGTACTGTCAATAAGGACACACAAGATTTAACGATAATGTGTACTGTCAGTAAGAAAACAGAAGATTTAACAATAATGTGTCCTGTCAATAAAAAGACATAAGATTTAACAATATTTTGTACTGTCAATAAGAAGACACAATATTCAACGATAATGTGTACTGTCAGTAAGAAAATACAAGATTTAACAATAATGTGTACTGTCAATACGAAGACACAATATTCAACGATAATGTGTACTGTCAGTAAGAAAACACAAGATTTAACAATAATGTGTCCTGTCAATACGAAGACACAATATTCAACGATAATGTGTACTGTCAGTAAGAAACACAAGATTTAACAATAATGTGTCGTGTACAATAAGAAGACACTAGTATTAACAAGTACT
>NW_013800217.1:0-553 GCF_000517525.1 Limulus polyphemus | reverse complement strand
AGAACATGAGATGTAGGATAAACAAAAGTATTGGATTTCCAGCTCCAGAAACATTCATAGATAGAACGCTAGCTGAAGGACAAACCAAATTATTGGATTACCAGCACATGAAACATTTCGAGAAAGAACACAAACTGAAGGACAAACCAAACTATTGGATTGCTAACATTTGAAACAGCTACAGGTAGCACATGAGTTCAAATACAAGCCAAACTACGGAATTACTAACATCTAAAATACTTTCAGGTAGAACACAAGCTGAAGGACAAAACAAAACATTGGATTACTAGCATTTGAAACATTTCCAGATAGAAAAAGCCTAAAGCTAGCAGTGTTTCTCAACCTTTTTTTTTTTTTGCTCGTGATTCTCTTTTGAGTTTGATTTATCTCTGTGGCCCCACCCTTCGTAGACGCTGTTACTTAGGAAAAAAGTTACTTTATTTCCACACTATTGATTTATAATATATCTATAATATTATCATATTATTTTTACAATAGTTTATTACAATATTGTATTGATTTTAAAATATTTTATTTGTAACATACTGTTTAC
>NW_013800216.1:0-658 GCF_000517525.1 Limulus polyphemus | reverse complement strand
AAAGTTTTCTCTGACTTTACATTTATAAACGTTTTCTCTTCCTTCATAAAGACTTGATTGTCCAACCAAACTCTTCCCTGACTTTTCATTTATAAACTTTTTCTTTTTCCTTCATTAAGACTTGATTGTCCAACCAAACTCTTCTCTGACTTTTCATTTATAAACTTTTTCTCTTCCTTCATAAAGACTTGATTGTCCAACCAAACTTTTCTCTGACTTTACATTTACAAACTTTTTCTCTTCCTTCATTAAGACTTGACTGTCCAACCAAACTCTTCCCTGACATGTTTATAATCAATAAAAAGAACATATTCTGAGCTACATAAATTGGATGATTGTTTTCTTCCGGAAGCTAAACCCAACAGTTAATAAGATGAGTTTGATGTGTCTTAAAGACATTGCTCTGATCAATAACAGAAAGTCAGAAAAATTAATTTTGGGACACTACTATACTGCCTAATATGTTCTAAAATAAATATTTCAATACTACACGAGTTATTTTATTCACAACCAACACAATGAGAAAAAACAGGCTTACTAAACCATGCACCTGAATATAAAAGGCCTCAAAGCTAAATTTCATGTTTTGTATGCATTTTATTCATTCATTGTTATATAACTTAGAAATAAGTAACTAAAATGTAAAACTTAGAAAATT
>NW_013800215.1:0-553 GCF_000517525.1 Limulus polyphemus | reverse complement strand
TAATTACCGAATTTATAACCACCATACTCATCTTTAGCCTTACTTGGTACAGCTACTCAACGAACACGTAGGTGTAACGATAGTTACCGAATGTGTAAACCCATACTCATCTTTATCGTTATTTGGTACAACAACTCCACGAAAACGTAGGTGTAACTCTAGTTACCAAATTTATAACCACCATACTCATCTTGAGCTTCACTTGGTACAACTACTCCATGAACACCTAGGTGTAAATCTAGTTACAGAATTTATAACCACCATACTCATCTTTAGCCTTACTTGGTACAACTACTCCATCAACACCAAGGTGTAACTCTAGTTACAAAATTTATAACCACCATACTCATTTTAGCCTTACTTGGTACAACTACTCCATAAATACCTAGGTGTTACTATAGTTACCGAATTTATATCCAACATACTCATCTTTAGCCTTACTTGATATAACTTCTACATGAACACCTAGGTGTAACTATAGTTACCAAATTTATAATCACCATACTCATCTTTAGCATTACTTTTTACAACTACACTATGAACACCTAGGTGT
>NW_013800214.1:0-554 GCF_000517525.1 Limulus polyphemus | reverse complement strand
CTATCGTTTTGTTCCAGTGTCTGTATACTGTTTACAGTGGTTATAGTATGGTAATGTTTCATGTTTTGTTCAGTGTCTGTATACTATTTACAGTGTGATATAGTATGGTAATGTTTCATGTTTTGTTCAGTGTCTGTATACTGTTTACAGTGGGTTATGGTATGGTAATGTTTCAAGTTAATTATCTTATGTACATATGGTGTTCCTGTTCAAAATGCTAAATTGTACAAGTTTCTGTTATCTGTTTTACGAACACCATGCAGGATTTCACACTTAACCTTACTACACAGTGTTCCAGCTTTCCATGCCGGATTTTCACACCATACACACTTAACCTTACTACACAGTGTTCCAGCTTTCCATGCCGGATTTCACACCATACACACTTAACCTTACTACACAGTGTTCCAGCTTTCCATGCCGGATTTCACACCATACACACTTAACCTTACTACACAGTGTTCCAGCTTTCCATGCCGGATTTTACGCCATACACACTTATCCTGACTACACAGTGTTCCAGCTTTCTTTAGCATGTTTCTCACTCTGCACAC
>NW_013800213.1:0-554 GCF_000517525.1 Limulus polyphemus | reverse complement strand
GTATACTGAAATCTGTAGGTGATGTCATTCTGACTGGCCAGCTCTGAAGTATTAGCAGTTCTTTCACGTTAAATTAAGGCGAACTGTTTAATAATGTATAAGTTTTAAGTTTATCATGGTTTGAGGATTGAAATGTTTCATTTTTGAGGGGAAGGTTTCATTAGACGGTTTTTGGTATCGAAATTAATTATTATGTCTATTGAAAAGAAAAAAAATACACATTAATACAAGTCATCAACAAAAAATATAAAATAAATTATAATAAGAACATTTCTTAGAATTTTAAAAATATTATAATTGTCATTAAATCTACGACAAATCTTTTTGTAAAGATTTCTGTTTACTCTCTGATATTGATAACTATAAAGATATAATGAACGTTATTACACTACACATTAACAATGAGACTATATATTTCTATGGTTTATTTCTGTGGTTCTTTCCTTGAAACAAATCCATCAGGTCCTATTTTCCTTTAAAGAAATTAGAAGTTCTACATCCAACACACGTGATCAACATAAAATGAACAAAATCTTATAATACGAACATCTTTT
>NW_013800212.1:0-554 GCF_000517525.1 Limulus polyphemus | reverse complement strand
ATTACTAATATAAAAATAGAATGAATAGTGTTAGAAAACTTATAAAATATACAGTTAAAAAAAGAGCTATTTGAATAAAGCAAGGGGAAAGAGTTTAAATTTCTATTGAGACTTGGATTTTCGTTCATAACATGTATACTTTCTTTTATCAACAGTTCGTGACCATTACAATCAGTAGTTAGAATTAAAAAGTATTCTATGAAAATGGGGTGTGATTTCAGTCCATTTCTGTTAGAAACTCCCACGTGTACCATGGTGCGTATTTCTAAATGGTGAGAATCTTGGAATCGGCATGAAAAATCACATTCATGGGACCATAAATTCATGTTTCTCTGGACAAATGATGGAAAGTGGAAACAATGGTGATTTTTTCATATTATTATTTGGTGTTTTATAACTACCACAGCAATATCAATTCAACAATGACACGTCACTCGTTCACTATCGTTTAAGTCAGTTGTTTATTGTTCTATCGACTACTGGCTGAAACTCATTGTATCATAGATTTATGCCAGAAAAGCTGTTGTCTGAAACCTCCTCTTGAATAAATAAAT
>NW_013800211.1:0-553 GCF_000517525.1 Limulus polyphemus | reverse complement strand
CACTTGATGGTGGATATCATCCATTCTTTCCGCTAACACTTTCACAAATTCTGACACATTCTCAGACAACTCTTCATAAGGTGGGCGTCCTATTCACAGATCCACTGGCAACCGAAGTTCCGACCAAACATCAACTTTGCTGGAGTGTATCCAGTGGTTTCATGCTCTGCTGTCCTATAGGCCATCAACAGTGGAGGGAGTAAGACATCCCAGTCATCTTGATGGCTATTACAAAACTTTGCCAATTCCTGTCCCAATGTCCAGTTGTACTTTTCTACCATCCCATCAGACTCAGGGTGCAGTGGCGTTGTCCTGGTCTTTCGGATGCCAAACAACTTACAGCATTCTTGGAACACAGCTGATTCAAAGTTACGGCCTTGATCGGAATGCAATTCACATGGCATACCAAATAGGAAGAAGAAATGACTAATAGCCGAAGCTGCAGTTGTAGCTTCCTGATTTGGTATTGCACATGCCTCAGGCCGCTTGGTGAAATAATCCATCACCACACAAATGTACTTGTTTCCAGCACGAGTTTGGGGCAGAGGACCAG
>NW_013800210.1:0-554 GCF_000517525.1 Limulus polyphemus | reverse complement strand
CTGTCTGTTTTTCATGCCCATCAGCTCGATAGTTACCCACACTGGTCCCCACAACCTTGTAGAATGTCCTGTCACACCATAAAGCTTCTGTATGGCTTCTGGTACTCCTTCGTGATCTAACACCTTGATGTTCACAAGGGTTTGCTGAGACGCAGAGTCTATGACAAAGTTGCACCTTTGGCCATCCAGCTTCCCTGTCACATAGACACTGTGTGTGCTTGGCATTTTACACCTAGCTGTTGGGACTTTCAAGATGGGGCTGATGGGCGTCGCTCAACACCAACCACTACTGGTCTCCTTGAGGCCGACTTGTTGGTAATATTCCTCCTACACTGGCTCCTCAAATGTCCGTGCTTTCCACAGTTCCAACAACTTTTCTGGATACTAGCCTTTCCTGATGTGACACCTCCCCTGTGTTGAAGTTTCCAGCATTGAGCTCTCTTGTGCCCAGGTTTGTTACAGTGCCAGCAAAGTCCCTCAAACCTCTCTGAAAGTTGACCTTCTCTGGCCTTGAATCCAGATGACTGTACCAACCTTGGTACCTCTGTGCTGGA
>NW_013800209.1:0-600 GCF_000517525.1 Limulus polyphemus | reverse complement strand
CTTTCCACAGTTTACAAAGTAAACCAATCAGTTTTTGAATACCTTAATCTGATGCGATACTCCCGATGCCTAATTATTCAGCACGAAACAGTGCAGAGATAGATTAGCATGCAGCAGATGTTTCAAGTGCCATACATAACCCAAGCGCTACAAAACACAGAACCCACACACAAAAAAGTAACAGACATCAATCATTGAAATCTCACACCACAAATACATACACTAATTCTAAAAAGACGCTTGCGCCGACTATTTATACAAACACGAGACCTAAACCTTAAGCCTGACATTAACAGGACAAACACTGAAATAAAAAACTTATCAAAGAACAACAACGTGAGAACTGGCCATAATTCTGTCAGTCAATTGATGATAATATACAAAACTATTTCCTATTCTGACACAAATTCAAGACCACTTACAAACACTCTTCGTCCAAAATCCACCACACTATTAACTATAATAACAACTGCGTTCTAACAGATCAAGAAAAAGTCAACCTGTTCAGAGTATACTAAAAAAACTGTTTTCACAACGCCCAATTCAACAAACTTTCTCAAGGGCATTACCATAAAGTCAACACTCGTAATGATTAAAACA
>NW_013800208.1:0-553 GCF_000517525.1 Limulus polyphemus | reverse complement strand
TGGTCGGCGAGGTAAGCCAAAGGTGGTGCATGCCAACAGGCTATGGCGTTATCGTGGTCCAGGACATTTCAGTTGTAACGAAGTGAACTATGGAACAAATGACGCTGCTGAAGACGTGTCACTTGAAAAAGCCACTGTCGAAGAAGGAACTCTACTCGGTTTTGAGAAGGGAAATAGTGAAGCCCTCGATGAAGTTACAACCACTGATGTGACTGTTACCATTGATAGGACGTTTCCTGATGAAGCAGATGAACTCCATATGAAGCAGAAGCCAACGAGTCGGAGACCAGTATGGAAGAAAATACGTCCCGTAAAATTAAGAGACTTTGTTGAATTGTAATTTTGTGTTTGTAAATTCTGTACATTTAATTAAGTTATTGTTAATTGTTTATTGGTTTAATGTAAATGGCTATTGTTCGGGACGAACAATACTAAGGAAAGGGTAGTGTTACGACAGCGGAAGTCATGTGACGCTAGTAACACGTCATTGACTTCTAGAAATATCCTGTTCCTTCATGAATGCTCTAGCGTTACTAGATATGCAGTAGTCTTG
>NW_013800207.1:0-554 GCF_000517525.1 Limulus polyphemus | reverse complement strand
CAGTGCCACCCCTCCATGTACCCGCCCATCACACAACCCATCATTCCAGCACAAAGAAAATTGCTGAAAGGTGACTGTATCGGCAGGTTTCAGAAATGTTTCCAGTAAGGAGAGACATGCGGGATGATAAGAGTCAATCAAGGCCTTAATGTTATCGAGATCAGAACAAAAATCTCGACAGTTCCACTGTATCAAAGTGGTCATTTTTATGTAGGTTTAGGAGAACAGGGCAGAGAACCCTTCGGTTTACGACCACACCGTTTTTCTTTACTAGATGGAGGTCGATCGACCTCCATAGATTCTGCCCTTGAACGAGTGGGCAGATCTCTGTCAGAGTGAGAATCCAATGACTGAGGAGGTGATCGAATAATTGTCCTGCATTTAGGGGCCTAAGAAGGTGCCTGAGGAGGTTGACCCAGGCAGTCACTGGAAGGAACAGTGGGGACAGAGATTGGAGTAGATGTAGATCTATCAACTCTATTATCCATGGAGGGCAGAAGACCCCGCACATGGCGTGAAAAAGACTCAGAGGGAGGCACAGAAAGGTCCGTCTG
>NW_013800206.1:0-554 GCF_000517525.1 Limulus polyphemus | reverse complement strand
GAAGACTCTGCAAAAAATGACTGCAGACATTGCTGCAAAAGAGAGGTTGAACTGACTAGGGGCCATCAAGCTGAAGTCATAGTGACTGAAGGAGTTGATGATGATGAAATGGAACCAGCTACAGGTATTAAAGCAGAGCAGGAAAAAGATCAAGATTTGAAGCCAATAATTAATTTTCTACAAGCAAGTGTTTTGCACCCTGCTTGGGAGAAGGTGTCTAGCTTAAGCCCTGTGACAAAGAACTATTGGGCACAATGGGACCAGTTGAAGCTTGAAGATGGTATTATTCTCTTGAGATGGGAAACTGACGACCTGGCAAACAGTTATACCGAGAAAGTTACGGGAAGTTGAGCTGCGTCAATCCCATGAAAGTTTAACAGGAGGACATTTCAGAGTTAAGAAGCAATTGAGTCATCTACGACAGAGATTTTACTGGATAGGTATGAGGCAAGATGTGGAAGAATGGTGCAGGACCTGCAGTATATGTTGTGCTAAAAGGGGACCCAAGCATAATGGATGTGCTCCAATGGCAAACAGTTATACCGAGAAAGTTA
>NW_013800205.1:0-780 GCF_000517525.1 Limulus polyphemus | reverse complement strand
ATACGTGTTCGTGGAGTTGTTGTACCAAATAACGCTAAAGATGAGTATGGTGGTTATAAATTCGGTAACTAGAGTTACACCTAGTTGTTGATGGTGTCGTTGTGACAAGTAAGGCTAAAGATGAGTATGGTGGTTATAAATTCTGTAACTAGAGTTACACCTAAGTGTAAATTACAACTACTCCCAAAGTAAGGTTAAAGTGAATATTGTAGTTATAAATTCTGTAACTAGTGTTACACCTAAGTGTTCATGGAGTAGTTTTACCAAGTAAGGCTAAAGATGAGTATGTTGGATATAAACTCGCTAACTATAGTTACACCTAGATATTTATGGAATAGTTGTACCAAGTAAGGCTAAAGATGAGTATGGTGGTTATAAATTTGTAACTATAGTTACACCTAGGTGTTCATGGAGTAGTTGTACCAAGTAAGGTTAAAGATGAGTATGTTGGTTATAAACTCACTAACTATAGTTACACCTAGATATTTATGGAATAGTTGTACCAAGTAGGCTAAAATGAGTATGGTGGTTATAAATTCTGTAACTAGAGTTACACCTAAGTGTTCATGGAGTAGTTGTACCAAGTAAGGCTAAATATGAGTATGGTGGTTATAAATTCTGTAACTAGAGTTACACCTAAGTGTTCATGGAGTAGTTGTACCAAGTAAGGCTAAAGATGAATATTGTGGTTATAAATTCGGTAACTAAAGTTACACCTAAGTGTCCATAGAGTAGTTGAGCCTTACTTGGTAAAAGATGAGAATGGTGGTTATAAATTCT
>NW_013800204.1:0-554 GCF_000517525.1 Limulus polyphemus | reverse complement strand
TGGCTGAAGCAGATAGACCTAAGACAGCACTTAGTTATGGCCAAGGTCTCTGGCAATACTGAGTGATGCCATGCGGGCTTAGTAATGCTCCAGCAACATTTGAGAGGCTGATGGAACGAGTATTGGAAGGCCTACAATGGAGGACAGCCCTAGTGTATCTGGACGATGTCATTGTATTTGCAACAACTTTTGATGAGGAAATGTCCCGGCTAGAGGAAGTATTCAAGCATTTTAAAGCATCAAATCTCAAACTCCATCCCAAGAAATGCCACTTGTTCCAGAAAGAGGTGCTTTACTTAGGTCACATTGTAAGTGAGCAAACTGATCCTGACAAGGTGAAAGCAGCGCGTGATTGGCCAACACCAGACAATGTGGGAGAGTTAAGAAGAGTTGCCTGAGAATGTGTCAGAGTTTGTAAAAGTGTTATCGGAAAGGATGGATGATATTCACCATCAAGTGCGTTCAAACTTGAAAACGTCTGCTGATTCGATGAATTTATTTTATGATAAGAGATCTACTGAAGTCAGCTTTGTACCAGGAGACAAGGTGTGGTT
>NW_013800203.1:0-2399 GCF_000517525.1 Limulus polyphemus | reverse complement strand
ACATCTTATATAGTAGTGTTACCTGTGGAACTACTGTAAATAACATCTAATATCAACATCTTGTATAGTATTGTTACCTGTGGAACTACTGTAGATAACATCTAGAATCAACATCTTATATAGTAGTGTTACCTGTGGAACTACTGTAGATAATGTGTAATATCAACATCTTATATATTATTGTTACCTGTGGAACTACTGTAGATAATGTCTAGTATCAACATCTTGTATAGTATTGTTACCTGTGGAACTACTGTAGATAATGTGTAATATCAACATCTTATATAGTATTGTTACCTGTGGAACTACTGTAGATAATGTGTAATATCAACATCTTATATAGTAGTGTTACCTGTGGAACTACTGTAGATAATGTGTAATATCAACATCTTATATAGTAGTGTTACCTGTGGAATTACTGTAGATAACATCTAGAATCAACATCTTATATAGTAGTGTTACCTGTGGAACTATTGTAGATAACATCTAGTGTCAACATCTTATATAGTAGTGTTACCTGTGGAACTATTGTAGATAACATCTAGTGTCAACATCTTATATAGTAGTGTTACCTGTGGAACTACTGTAGATAACATCTAGTGTCAACATCTTATATAGTAGTGTTACCTGTGGAACTACTGTAGATAACATCTAGTGTCAACATCTTATATAGTAGTGTTACCTGTGGAACTACTGTAGATAATGTGTAATATCAACATCTTATATAGTATTGTTACCTGTGGAACTACTGTAGATAATGTGTAATATCAACATCTTATATAGTATTGTTACCTGTGGAACTACTGTAAATAACATGTAATATCAACATCTTATATAGTATTGTTACCTGTGGAAACACTTTAGTTAACATCTAGAGTCAACATCTGTTATTCATATCCTGGCCTCAATATGCAATAGAAGTAATGGGTTTATCATCTGTAACATCACAGTTGAATGTAGGTGTGATAAAGCTTTCTTATTTGTTTCATTGCCTTAGATTTTGAGGAGGACTCTCTTTCATTACAGATTGTAGTGATCCAGAGAATTTCACCTGGGACCAGTACTTAACAGAAACAAAATCCCAAGCTGTGCCTGCTCGAGCTTTCAAGCAAAGACAACCACACAGCTTTAAATCAAACTGGAAGTTGGAAGCAGTGGATAAGAGGAATCCAATGCTACTGAGGGTGGTAACAATTGTGGAGACGTCAGCTCATGCTGTAAAGATACATTTTGATGGATGGTCTGATGCCTACGATTACTGGGTTGATGATGATTCTCCTGAGATACACCCTGCAGGATGGTGTTATCAAACTGGACATCCTTTACAACCCCCTATTGGTATAGAAGTCTATAATCAGAATTTATGGTTATGTTACGCTTTTATTGTTTTATCCTGTGGCTCAGCAACTGTTTTCTGTGTTATAAGTATTTTTTTTCAAGTGTCTTAGAACTGCTTGAATTAAGTGAGGTTTACTGTAAAATTGAAAAGTAATACTTTGAGTGTTATGTTGTTACAAAGAATACTGAACTAGTTCCTACAGCACTGTACCAGGGTTTAGTTGGACACTCTCATCGATGCTTTTTCCATGATGTGTTTGATAAAAGTTTCAGTTAGATTGTAGAAAGTGTGTTTATGTTGGTGATTTTGTTTGTATGTTATAGTGAGTGAGAACCTCAGTGCACCTGGTCAGGGAGGATGTCCTACTCCTGGGTGTAATGGTGCAGGACACATCAAAGGCCCAAGGTATACCACTCATCACAGGTAAAGACTACAAAGATATGTTTAATATGTATTCATATTGATTACTCTTTATTAGAAATCTTTAGGGAGATTTATTTACATACTAGTGAAAGTACCCGGCTTCACTTGGCTTATTAGGTTGATAGTTTGTGTTTTCTGAACTCATTTCAGCATAAAAGTATAATGTATATACTTTTGTTTCTGAGCATCATGACATAAAAGCCACTGTTGGAATGCATTGTTACCAAAATGCCCTGGCTTTTCTATATATATTAGAAGTAGTTATATAAGAAACCACTTCTTTCCTATGTGGTTTTTTTGCTAGCTTGCCTCATTAAAAAGATGTGTACATGCATGTGCTCACTGACGTGTATAAAACAAGTAATACCCAAGTGAACAACATCAGTGTACACTTAGTATGGATGCAAAATATCAGGTTTCTAGGTTTTTTCCCTTTGGAGCTATGGCAGTCACGTGCACAAAGACCCACAAACACGCCCTTTTATTATTATAGATATCCTTTAAGTATAACAAGGATCCTTTTGGCTTATCCAATCCACTAAGCTAAACTTCAATATATTAAAGCCAGTCCTTTTCATTCAAATATTTATCAAGCCTTTCAATAAACTCTCTTAAATTAACTGAAGGCAACCCATCC
>NW_013800202.1:0-1014 GCF_000517525.1 Limulus polyphemus | reverse complement strand
ATATATTCTCAAAAAGAAGACACAAGATTTAACGACACTGTGTACCGTCAATAAGAAGACACAAGATTTAACAATACTGTGTCATGTCAATAAGAAGACACAAAATTTAACGATACTGTGTACTATCAATAACAAGCCACAAGATTTAACGATACTGTGTACTGTCAATAAGAAGACACAATATTTAACAATACTGTGTACTATCAAAAGGAAGACACAAGATTTAACCATACTGTGTACTGTCAATAAGAAGACACAAGATTTAACAATACTGTGCACTCTCAGTAAGAAGACACAAGATTTAACAATACTGTTTACTCTCAATAAGAAGACACAATATTTAACAATACTCTGTACTGTCAAAGAGAAGACACAAGATTTAACAATACTATGTACTATCAATAAGAAGACACAAAATTTAACGATAGTGTTTAGTGTCAAAAAGAAGACACAAGATTTAACGATACTGTTTACTGTCAAAAAGAAGACAAAAGATATAACAATACTGTGTACTGTCAATAAGAAGACACAAGATTTAACAATACTATGTACTATCAATAAGAAGACTGATTTAACAATACTTTGTACTGTCAATAAAAAGACATAAAGATTTAACAATAATGTGTACTATCAATAAGAAGACACAAGATTAGTACAAAGTATTGTTAAATCTTGTGTCTTCTTATTGACAGTACAGAGTATCGTTAAATCTTGTGTCTTCTTACTGACAGTACACAGTATTGTTAAATCATGTCTTCTTTTTGAGAATACACAGTATTGTTAAATCTTGTGTCTTCTTACTGACAGTACACAGTATCGTTAAATCCTGTATCTTCTTATTGACAGGACACAGTATTGTTAAATCTTGTGTCTTCTTATTGACAGTACACAGTGTCGTTAATCAAAAGGAAGACACAAGATTTAACCATACTGTGTACTGTCAATAAGAAAACACAAGATTTAACAATACTGTGTACTCTCAGTAAGAAGACACAAGATTTAACAATACTGTTT
>NW_013800201.1:0-894 GCF_000517525.1 Limulus polyphemus | reverse complement strand
ACAGTACACAGTATCGTTAAATCTTGTGTATTCTTATTGACAGTACACAGTATCGTTAAATCTTGTGTCTTCTTACTGACAGTACACAGTATAGTTAAATCTTGTGTCTTCTTACTGAGAGTAAACAGTATTGTTAAAACTTGTGTCTTCTTATTGACAGGACACATTACTGTTAAATCTTGTGTTTTATTACTGACAGTACACATTATCTTTGAATATTATGTCTTCTTCTTGAGAGTACACAGTATTGTTAAATCTTGTGTGTTCTTATTGATAGTAGACAGTATTTCTAAATCTTGTGTCTTATTATTTACAGTACACAGTATTGTTAAATCTTGTCTCTTTTTTATTGACAGTACACAGTATTGTTAAATCTGATGTCTACTTATTGAGAGTACACAGTATTGTTAAATCTTCTGTCTTCTTATTGACAGTACACAGTATAGTTAAATCTTGGTCTTCTTATTGACAGTACACAGTATCGTTAAATCTTATGTCTTCTTATTGAAAGTACACAGTATCGTTAAATCTTGTGTTTTCTTAGTGACAGTACACAGTATCGTTATATCTTGTGTCTTCTTATTGACACTACACAGTATCGTTAAATCTTGTGTCTTCTTATTGACAGTACACAGTATCGTTAAATCTTGTGTTTTCTTTTGACAGTACACAGTATAGTTAAATTTTGTGTCTTCTTATTGACAGTACACAGTATCGTTAAATCTTGTGTCTTCTTATTGACAGTACACAGTATAGTTAAATCTTGTGTCTTCTTACTGAGAATACACAGTATTGTTAAATCTTGTGTCTTCTTATTGACAGTACACAGTATAGTTAAATCTTGGTCTTCTTATTGACAGTACACAGTATTGTTAAATCTTTTATGTTCTTATT
>NW_013800200.1:0-552 GCF_000517525.1 Limulus polyphemus | reverse complement strand
GATCAAATAATCGTCCTGCATTTAGGGGCCAAAAGAAGGACCCGCACGGACACCAGAGGCTGGTGCCTGAGGAGGTTGACCCAGGCAGTCACTGGAAGGAAGAGTGGAGACAGAGATTGGAGTAGATGTAGATTGATCAACTCTATTATCCATGGAGAGCAGAAGACCCAGCACATGGCGTGAAAAAGACTCAGATGGAGGCACGGAAAGGTCCGTCTGCACTCCCACTGTAGCAGTGGAGCGTAGTGCAGTGGCATATGTCCGTGATGTAGGAGGAAACAATAGCTTCCGAGCCTCAGGATAAGAGATGTTATTTAGAGTCTTCAAACACTGTACCTCTTTCTCCTCCACCCACTAAGAGCAAGACCTAAAGTAGGAGGGGTGAGAACCACTACAATTAACACAGTGAGGGTCCATTTTGCACTCGTAGGAGTCATAGTCCTTGCCACCACAACGAGCACACATCACAGAACCACGACAAGATGTCTTTGAGTGACCAAACCGCTGACACTGAAAACATCAGAGAGGGTTGGGAATATAGGGCCGTACTTT
>NW_013800199.1:0-554 GCF_000517525.1 Limulus polyphemus | reverse complement strand
TAAATACTGATTACTATCAATAACAACACACAATATTTAACAATACTGTGTACTGTCATTAAGAAGACACAATATTAAACGATAATGTGTACTGTCAGTAAGAAAACACAAGATTTAACGATACTGTGTACTTTCAATAAGTAGACACAAGATTTAACAATACTGTCTACTGTCAATAAGAAGACATAAGATTTAACAAAACTGTGTACTGTCAATAAGAAGACACAAGATTTAACAAAACTGTGTACTATCTATAAAAAGACACAAGATTTAACGATACTGTGTACTGTCAGTAAGAAAACACAAGATTTAACAATAATGTGTCCTGTCAATAAGAAGACACAAGATTTAACAATACTGTGTGCTGTCAATAAGAAGACACAATATTTAACGATACTCTGTACTGTCATTAAGAAAACACAAGATTTAACGATACTGTGTACTGTCAGTAAGAAAACACAAGATTTAATAATAATGTGTCCTGTCAATAAGAAGACACAAGATTTAACAATACTGTGTTTTTCAATAAGAAGACACAATATTCAACGATAATG
>NW_013800198.1:0-553 GCF_000517525.1 Limulus polyphemus | reverse complement strand
TGTCTTCTAATTGACTGTACACAGTATCGTTAAATCTTGTGTCCTCTTATTGGCAATTCACAGTAATGTTAAATCTTGTGTCTTCTTATTGACAGTACAAAGTAATGTTAAATCTTGCGTCTTCTTATTGACAGTACATAGTATTGTTAAATCTTGTGTCTTCTTATTGACAGTACACAGTATTGTTAAATCTGTTGTATTCTTATTAACAGTACACAATATCGTTAAATCTTGTGTCTTCTTATTGATAGTACACAGTATCGTTAAATCTCGTGTCTTCTCATTGATAAAACACAGTATCGTTAAATCTCGTTAATTTTATTGATAGTACACAGTAATGTTACATTTTGTGTCTTCTTATTGACAGTACACAGTATTGTTAAATTTTTATGTCTTCTAATTGACAGTACACAGTATCTTTAAGTCTTGTGTTTTCTTGTTGACAGTACACATTATTGTTAAATCTTGTGTCTTCTTATTGATAGTACATAGTATCATTAAATCTCTTTGGCTTGTTATTGATAGCACACAGTATCGTTAAGTCTTGTGACTT
>NW_013800197.1:0-554 GCF_000517525.1 Limulus polyphemus | reverse complement strand
ATACTTTACTTGTACATATGGTAAATATTCTTTACTTGAATGTATGGTAAACATACTTTACTTGAATGTATGGTAAATATACTTTACTTGAATGTATGGTAAATATACTTTACTTGTACACATGGTAAATATACTTTACTTGTACATATGGTAAATATACTTGTACTTGTACATGTGGTAAATATACTTTACTTGAATGTATGGTAAATATACTTTACTTGAATGTATGGTAAATATACTTTACTTGTACATATGGTAAATATACTTTACTTGAATGTATGGTAAATATACTTTACTTGAATGTATGGTAAATATACTTTACTTGTACATATGGTAAATATACTTTACTTGAATGTATGGTAAATATACTTGTACACATGGTAAATATACTTTACTTGTACATATGGTAAATATACTTTACTTGAATGTATGGTAAATATACTTGTACACATGGTAAATATACTTTACTTGAATGTATGGTAGATATACTTGTACATATGGTAAATATACTTTACTTGTACATAAGGTAAATATACTTTACTTGAATGTATGGT
>NW_013800196.1:0-553 GCF_000517525.1 Limulus polyphemus | reverse complement strand
AGAAACAAAAAGAACGAGAAAAGAAACAAGAAGAGAGATTACAGCAGTTGTTGGAGGAAAAAGAAAAGAAACAAGAAGAGAGACAACAGCAGTTGTTGGGGGGAAAGAAACAAGAAGAACGAGAAAATAAACAGGAAGAGAGACTACAGCAATGGTTGGAGGAGAAGGAAAAGAAACAAAAAGAGAGGCTACAGCAGTGGTTGGAGGAGAAAGAAAATAAACAAGAAGAGAGGCTACAGCACTGGTTGGAGGAGAAAGAAAATAAACAAGAAGAGAGGTTACAGCACTGGTTGGAGGAGAAAGAAAATAAACAAGAAGAGAGGATACAGCACTGGTTGGAGGAGAAAGGAAAGAAACAAGAAGAGAGACTACAGCAGTGGTTGGAGAGAAAGAAAATCAACAAGAAGAGCAACTACAGCAGTGGCAAGAAAACCAGCACCAGTGGCAACTGGAACAAGAAAGGAAACAAGAAGTACAAATGGAAAAGATTAGTAAATTTCAAAGTGAATTAAATATATTAAAGGACGATTTACTGTCTTTTACATAGGTAGGA
>NW_013800195.1:0-579 GCF_000517525.1 Limulus polyphemus | reverse complement strand
TGTCGTATCATCTCTCCTGTATCTGGTGTCCAACCTGTCGTGGCATCTCTCCTGTATCTGGTATCCAACTTGTCGTGGTATCTCTCCTGTATCTGTTGTCCAACTTGTCGTACCATCTCTCCTGTATCTGGTATCCAACTTGTCGTGGCATCTCTCCTGTATCTGGTATCCAACATGTCGTATCATCTCTCCTGTATCTGGTGTCCAACATGTCGTATCATCTCTCCTGTATCTGGTATCCAACTTGTCGTGGTATCTCTCCTGTATCTGGTATCCAACATGTCGTATCATCTCTCCTGTATCTGGTGTCCAACCTGTCGTATCATCTCTCCTGTATCTGGTGTCCAACATGTCGTATCATCTCTCCTGTATCTGGTATCCAACATGTCGTATCATCTCTCCTGTATCTGGTATCCAACCTGTCGTGGTATCTCTCCTGTATCTGGTGTCCAACCTGTCGTATCATCTCTCCTATATCTGGTGTCCAACATGTCGTATCATCTCTCCTGTATCTGTTGTCCAACCTGTCGTATCATCTCTCCTGTATCTGGTATCCAACATGTCGTATCATCTCTCCTG
>NW_013800194.1:0-566 GCF_000517525.1 Limulus polyphemus | reverse complement strand
GGTGTAATTCTAGTTACCGAATTTAAAACCACCATATTCATCTTGATCCGTACTTGGTACAACTACTCCATGAACACCTAGGTGTTACTCTAATTACCGAATTTATAACCACCATACTCATCTGTAGCCTTACTTGGTACAACTACTCCATAAACACCTAGGTGTATCTCTAGTTACCGAATATATAACAACCATACTCTCTTTAGCGTTATTTGGTACAACAACTCCACGAATACTTAGAAGTAACTCTAGTTACCGAATTAATAACCACCATACTCATCTTTAGCATTACTTGGTACAACAACTCCACGAATGTAACTAGGTGTAACCCTAGTTACTGAATTTATAACCACCATACTCATCTTTAGCTTTACCTGGCACAACTACTACATGAACACCTAGGTGTAACTATAGTTACCGAATTTACAACCACCACACTCATCTATAGCCTTAACTTGGTACAACTACTCCATGAACATATAGGTGTAGCTCCAGTTACCGAATTAATAACCCCTATACTCATCTGTAGCGTTATTTGGTACAACAACTCCACGAATACCTAGTGT
>NW_013800193.1:0-552 GCF_000517525.1 Limulus polyphemus | reverse complement strand
TTAAGTGTATCGCAAAGTTATATTCAGAAAGAATAAACCAGTTTTATTTAAGAAAGGACTTGTGTCGCTAAAATTTCGTTGGAACGAATTTACGGAAAATTAACTAACGAATGGAGATGTAACAAATTGGTGTCAGAGAGTGGGATAAAAAAAAAATGGAAACGAGAAGCGGCAAATCAAACTACAGCCTAGCAGACTTGATGGCAGCAATACAAGAGCAGCAAAAGAAACAAGAAGAAAGATTACAGCAGTGGCAAGAAAACCTACAACAACGGCAGCTCGAACAGCAAAATAAACAAGAGAGATTACAGCAGTTGTTGGAGGAAAAAGAAAAGAAACAAGAAGAACGAGAAAAGAAACAAGAAGAGAGACTACAGCAGTGGCAACTGGAACAAGAAAGGTAACAAAAAGTACAACCAGAAAACATTAGTAAATTCAAAAGCGAATTAGATACGTTAAAGGACGATTTATTGTCTTTTACACAAGGAGGATACGTTAACCATCGACTTAACCAGCCCCAGACAATGACAAGCCCCTTCCAGACCCTGCAGC
>NW_013800192.1:0-1339 GCF_000517525.1 Limulus polyphemus | reverse complement strand
GGTATCCTCGTCCATGGTGGAGTCCTGCCTGCCAGGAGGCACGGAAGGCTCAAAAACGGGCCTGGGATACCTTTCGACGGTAAAACCTGCCGAGCATGGGCACGGGCCCGCTGATAAACAATGCGGTTAGAAAGAGTGGGACCCAAGACTCCTTTTGGCTTTGACGTCGTAGTGAACTTTATAATACAGTTTTGGAATTGGTGGTAGAAGAGATGCTAATCTTGTCCCATCAGCAATGCTCTGGACATCAGCAACTTCCTGGCCATTGGAGAGCAAGATGGAAAGGGGATGGGAAGCATACCTCCCAGTGACTCTCCAGAAACAAGGTGTTCTCTCTTGAGAAAGGCTTCCCTGATCGACGTTTCAAGTCGAATCAGATGGTCCATGGTGGATCGCTGTCGACGGAACCCACATTGGGTGGGTGAGAGGATCATGTTTGATTCCAGGAACCAAACAAGACGAGCATTAACCATCCTTTCTAGAACCTTACAAAGACAACTAGTCAAAGCAATGGGACGATAATTAGAAGGAATCTTGGGATCCTTCCCAGGTTTGGAGAAAGGGAGGACAATAGCCTGGCGCCAAGCATCTGGAAAAATATGTTCCTGCCAAATCCGGTTAAAAATAACCAGAAGAATAGCAAGAGAGGCAGGAGAGAGATGGCGCAACATCTCATAATGAACATCATCAGGTCCGACCGATGTACTGCCAGATCGATGAAGAGCAAGTTTTAGTTCCACCACCGTAAAGGGGCAATTATAATCATAATCGGCCCGAAAAGAAAGAGGCGATCGCTCTGCTCGAGACTTTATGGCCAAGAAGGCAGGGGAAGAAACAGAAGTGCTAAATGCACGAGAAAAGCTCTAGCCGAGAGTGTTCTTCGATCTTGAGAAGGCTTATGACACTACGTGGAGGTACGGAGTTTTGCAGGACCTCCACTCCTATGGGTTGCGTGGCCATTTACCCATTTTTATCCGCAATTTTTTACAGAACAGGCGATTCCAAGTCTGTGTGGGTTCCACTCTTTCCCGTTCCTTCCCACAGGAACTAGGAGTCCCTCAGGGCTGTGTCTTGAGTGTTACACTTTTTAGTGTTAAAATTAATGTCATCACTACAAATCTTCCTCCGACTGTTGCAAATGGGCTCTATGTCGACGACTTCCACATCTCGTGCCAGTTGTCTAACATGAGGTTTATTGAGCGGCAGCTTCAGACTGCCCTCAATCGGTTGTTGACATGGACCACTGCAAATTGTTTTAAATTCTCTTTTTCTAAAACCGTTTGCATGCATTTTTGCTGTGGCTCGGTAGTTGCTCGCAGGATCCTCTCTACAGTTTCTG
>NW_013800191.1:0-551 GCF_000517525.1 Limulus polyphemus | reverse complement strand
GAAGTTCCCGCGAAATAATTTCGCTCGCGTACAGTCGGTAAGCTACGGCTGGTTGCTACCACTCCGCTGGACTGTTGTATTGATTAAGCCCGCCACTGACCGTTAGGGGGCGGTGTAAGATTGTGTTCAGCGGGACACCTGCTGGGGTGGTCCACATCACATTTTTGTGTGTAAGATAAGCTACGGCTGGTTGCTACCACTCCGCTGGACTGTTGTATTGATTAAGCCCGCCACTGACCGTTAGGGGGCGGTGTAAGATTGTGTTCAGCGGGACACCTGCTGGGGTGGTCCACATCACACTTTTGTGTGTGAGATAAGCTACGGCTGGTTGCTACCACTCCGCTGGACTGTTGTATTGATTAAGCCCGCCACTGACCGTTAGGGGGCGGTGTAAGATTGTGTTCAGCGGGACACCTGCTGGGGTGGTCCACATCACGATTTTTGTGTGTAAGATAAGCTACGGCTGGTTGCTACCACTCCGCTAGACTGTTGTATTGATTAAGCCCGCCACTGACCGTTAGGGGGGCGGTGTAAGAATGTGTTCAGCGGGG
>NW_013800190.1:0-554 GCF_000517525.1 Limulus polyphemus | reverse complement strand
ACGCAACGAACGTTCATAAAAAATTCGAGAAGATTAGTCCAAATGGAACGAAGTACTGGTACAAAACGCAAAACCTTCCATAACTTCCTTAAAACGCATCGTAGGAAGGTGAAACTTCGCATGATACTGTGGAACGAACTAGTGAATATACGTAGCAAAAGGTTAAGATTCATCAATTTAGAATCCTCTCATAGGAAGAAATCTATAAAAGAGCAAAATCAAAAAGCTTCACTGCAGTACACATACCCTTTCCTAAAGCCAATAAAGTAGTAACAAAATGGACCACAAAAGTCGCAAGAATGATAACATGAACCTAGAGTTTTGCATGTAAATACACAAGTACGCAACGAACGTTGAAAAAAAATTCGAAAAGATTAGTCCAAATGTAACAAATTACTGGTACAAAACGCAAAACCTTCCATAACTTCCTTGAAACGCATCGTAGAAAAGTGAAACTTCGCATGATACTATGGGACGAACTAGTGAATATACGTAGCAAAAAAGGTTAAGAACAATCAATTTAGAACCCTCTGATAGAAAGAAATCTATAACAG
>NW_013800189.1:0-554 GCF_000517525.1 Limulus polyphemus | reverse complement strand
GTTAATAATGTTTTTAAATTTGCTTATGATATTAAGGTCTTGGGTGGTGCTAGCTATGAAGAGGATGCTACTGCTTTACAAAAGAATTTAGATCATTTAGTGAGTTGGGCAAATAAATGGCAAATGGGTTTCAATTATTATAAATGCAATATAATGCATGTGGGTTATCATAACTTTAATTATAAATATAATTTGTATGGAAATAACCTTAACAGGATCATGAAAGAATGTGATACTGGTGTAGTGATTGATCAGTCTTTTAAGCCATTCAAGCAGTGTATTGTTCCTAGTGGTAGGGCAAATAGGATATAAGGTTATATCTACAGAAATATTGAATACAAGTCTGACGGGGTTATAATTTCATTGCATGGGCCACTGTTTAGTCCACATTTGGAGTATTGTGTTCAGTCTTGGGCTCCTAGGTTTACTGGAATGGTGCCTGGGATGGAGGGATTGTCATATGAGGAGAGATTAAGATCTCTAAAATTTTATCTTAGAAAAAACAGAGTTAAAGGGGATCTGAATGAGGAATAGTGTATTTAAGATTGTAAATG
>NW_013800188.1:0-553 GCF_000517525.1 Limulus polyphemus | reverse complement strand
CTGTTTATAACGCTAAGATGTTTGGTTGGCTGAATATTATGGAAGAACTTCAGAGTTACGTGCTCCTGGTAGCTCAGATTGGTACTGTTCTTAATTATCTCTTGAATTTTATCATTTTTATACAGATTTAGCGAATGTCACCGAAATCATTACGTCATAAAATGTCTTCACTTCTTCAATGCCGGTATTAGTAACTTATACATTCTGACTTTGACTATGAGCATCTTAAATTAATCACAATCTTTCAAAGATAATTTTGCTAATTTCACTCACTTTCATCTGACTTTGACCATTTTCATTGTACTTTCGACGATAATAGTTTACAATTCATCTTCAATGATGAGCCTTCTTAACAACGTATCCAGCATTTTCATGCTTCCATTAAAATTTATTCAAGTTTCTTCTTTTTGTCTTTTTGGTTGTCTTTAGCATGATTGCTATTTGTTATTGTTGCGTTGCTGTTTGTAACATCTTGGTTCTTTTAACTTTGGATAACTTCCCATGTAAGATAACACTAAATCTGCTAAATTAGATCTTTATGAAGTATGTCAAT
>NW_013800187.1:0-553 GCF_000517525.1 Limulus polyphemus | reverse complement strand
CAATTGAACTAAACTATGCATGCCTATTTAAATATATGTACACATGGCTTGTGTATATCATATATATACATATATATTATTCATACCTTCGGTGTATAGGACGCAAGCATATTTTGACATCAAATTTTGGGGTAAAAAAGTGCGTCTTATACACCGAAAAATACAGTAGGATTACTGGTAGGACAGCGGTAAGTCTTCGGATTTACAATGCTAAAATGAGGGGTTCGATTCCCCTTGGTGGACACAGCAGATAGTCTGATGTAGCTTTGCTATAAGAAAACACACACGCACACCTGTACTATGCACTGCCATTGGATACTATGATGATGGAATCCACGTATAAAATACACTGTTTTCTGTTCCACTGGAATATCGACAAGTCCAGGGTTAATTAATCATATGGTTCGGGTTTTATGCCATAAAACATAATTTTGTTTTGTTTACAACTCTAGGATTATGGGGTTACTGCTGATTTAGTGTACAGGGGCTTCTATGTTTTTGTCTATTAAGGATTATGGGGTTACTGCTGATTTAGTGTACAGGGGGTTCTAGG
>NW_013800186.1:0-632 GCF_000517525.1 Limulus polyphemus | reverse complement strand
AATGAAACCCCAGCTTTGTTGGATAGATGCTATTCATAAGAACTTCTGGCTATCCAACAAAGCTGGGGTTTCATTCTTATGATATTCATAAGAAATTCTAACAGAATGAAACCCCAGCTTTGTTGGATAGATGCTTATTCTTAAGAAATTCCGGCAGAATGAAACCACGATATATATGGGACTTCCCTTTAATAAGGGGTCATGCTTAATTTTCATTCTGTATGTTTTCACAAAATACAAACTTCTTAAAATGTGTACATTGTCTACACATTAATCTTTAAACATTAACAAATTTATTTCAAATGTCCGTAAAATAGAGTATACTTACACCAGTATTTAGTAGTTTCGGAGAAACATAGGTTTTGTATTAATGTTATAATATTTTTTATACAAATATAACTTGTGTACGGAAGCGTGTTATGCTAATACAATGATAAATTGACACACAAAGACTGATAAGCCTAATAAAAATGTTTCAGGTAGAAAACATATCACACGATCTGTACATGAAATAACTATTTTCTAGCTACATTTCATATTTGTAGGATTACAATATGATAACTTTGGTAAATTTGTAAAAACAAAATAACGTGTAATGGTCAGTGAAAAATGTTTGGCTCTTTTCAAAATCT
>NW_013800185.1:0-555 GCF_000517525.1 Limulus polyphemus | reverse complement strand
CAAGTACTCTTCAAAATGCTTTTGTATCATACTACAGCTATTGTGTTTTAGTTAGTATGGGAAAAAGAAAAAAGAAAGATGAACACTTTGGTTCTTTAGCTAGTTCTCAGTTCTCCATTTTAGCAACACCTTTCAATAATACTGGGAGTTTCACATACTGAGAAAAACTCTCAATAGTGGCAATTAGGTACTGAAATAAGGCTATAACTCAACTTTAGCAGTTGTTTGTAAACATCATGGAGTAATAGACTGAATGCAGCAGCCATTTTTTCTCAGCTTATTCCTACATACTAAGTACTACTTTGCTTAGTGATATAAATATAAGTTAAAAGCACTTAACATACACAGCAGCTTATTAACCCTTTCAAGATGGGTCACAAGTGAAAGGCCATGTCATCTCGTTTCTGGACTCGCATTCAAAATGTTATTGAAAAACTTCCATGAATTTATGTCAGTAAGTTTGGTATAAAACTGTAGATTATAATTCAAATTTTAGTACTATACATTATTCAATTTTTTAACTTCAAAGTAAATATTAAAAACACAGATAAACAT
>NW_013800184.1:0-556 GCF_000517525.1 Limulus polyphemus | reverse complement strand
TTGGTGTCAGAAGTGGGAATAAAAAAAACGAATAAGAAAAAGAGAAGATGGAAACGAGAAGCAGCAAATCAAACTACACCTTAGCAGATTTGATGGCAGCAATACAAGAACGAGAAAAGAAACAAGAAGAACGAGAAGAGAAATTACAGCAGTGGTTGGAGGAAAAAGAAAGGAAACAAGAAGAAAGACAACAGCAGTTACAAGAAAACCTACAACAATGGCGCTCGAACAGCAAAATAAACAAGAGAGATTACAGAAGTTGTTGGAGGAAAAAGAAAAAAACAAGAAGAAAAATTACAGCAGTGGAAACTGGAACAAGAAAGGAAACAGGAAGAAAGTCAGCAGCAACTACAGGAAAGTCAACAACAGTGGCAAGAAGTACAAATGGAAAACATTAGTAAATTTAAAAGTGAATTAGATACATTAAAGGATGATATATTGTCTTTTACACAAGAAGGATACATTAACCATCTAATTAACAAGCCCCAGACAATGACAAACCCCTTCCAGACCCCGCAGCTAAACCCTAATGCAGACATTTTCAGTCCTGTTAAAG
>NW_013800183.1:0-551 GCF_000517525.1 Limulus polyphemus | reverse complement strand
GTCACCTTTATGTTATTTGATACATGTGAGCTGCATCATTGTAACTTCTGTATTGTTAGCCAGGCACAGGTGAAAGGTCAATATAATCAAAATAATAATTATATATAATTGTATAATGTTATGAGATTTAAGCTATTTCGTCTAAACATTTATGTTTTTGTGTTATAATTTGTGTTCATTCTAGAATGAAAGATGCATAATTTATGTTTATTTCATAATTTTTTATGGTGGTTGCAAGATCTGTCAAATTTACCAAACCTCTACAGAGATTAATAACTGAAAATAACAGATAAAATATTTTTTTTTTAAGAAATGCTTGATAACTATCTGGATATCATAAAGATTTCGCATTTGAAATTTTAAAATTTTCTGTTACATAAAAGTATTTTTAATCTTAAAATGAAAATTACTTTGCATGATAGATGTGCAAGATGTGAAAAGAAAAAAAGACATGAGAGAAACATTTCTTTACAAACCTTAAGACTTAATAAAAAATAGGTACTTTGCATATGAATGAATTATAATGTTTACTGATAAACTGCCAAACTTCG
>NW_013800182.1:0-553 GCF_000517525.1 Limulus polyphemus | reverse complement strand
CTCAGGCCGCTCGTGGTTATAACCAAGAGAAGGTCATAAAATGAAAGAAGGAAACCTGTCAATTTGCGCTCTCGCTATTTGTCACAGAAGCTTTAAGTACAAGTGTAAGTAAATAAAACGCTAACTTTGAACTTTGAGATAAACTCAAACACATATAATGAACATATGTAGGATTTAAACACGTCTTGACTGCCCTTCTAACAGATCTAAACACGTTCTGACTGTCCTTCTAGCCGATCTAAACATGTTCTGACTACCCTTCTAACTGCTCTAATCACGTCCTGACTGCCCTTCTTATCTTTATAAAAACGTTCTGAATGCTTTTCTAATCGATCTAAACACGTTCTAATTGTCCTTCTAACCTATCTAAACACGTTCTAACTGTCCTTCTAGCCGATCTAAACACGTTCTAACTGCCATTCTAACCGATCTAAACACGTTCTGACCGTCATATTAACTGATCTAAACACGTTCTAGTTGTCCTTCTAACCGATCTAAACACGTTCTGACCGTCATATTAACTGATCTAAACACGTTCTATCTGCTTTTCTAA
>NW_013800181.1:0-1747 GCF_000517525.1 Limulus polyphemus | reverse complement strand
ATAACAAATTGGTGTCAGAGAGTGGGACGGAAAACAAAAAAAATGGAAACGAGAGGCGGCAAATCAAACTACAGCTTAGCAGATTTGATGGCAGCAATACAAGAACAGCAAAAGAAACAACAAGAACCAGAAAATAAACAAGAAGAGAAATTACAGCAGTTGTTGGAGGAAAAAGAAAAGAAACAAGAAGAACGAGAAAATAAACAAGAAGAGAGATTACAGCAGTGGCAACTAGAACAAGAAAGGAAACAGAAAGAAAGTATCCAACAGTTGCAGGAAAGCCAGCAGCAACTACAGGAAAGTCAACAACAGTGGCAAGAAGTACAAATGGAAAACATTAGTAAATTTAAAAGCGATACATTAAAGGATGATTTATTGTCTTTTACACAAGGAGGATACATTAACCATCGACTTAACCAGCCCCAGACAATGGCAAGCCCCTTCCAGACCCTGCAGCTAAACCCTAATGCAGACATCTTCAGCCCTGTTAGAAGTCACATCCCAGATATGAATGTCAGTAATAGGAGTGATCCAGTGCGAAGGAAGCCACAGGAAATCGATGGGAAGGCACCGTGGGAAGCATATAGAGCACAATTTGAGATACTGGCAGAGATGAATGGATGGACAGAGGAGCAGAAAGCAATATATCTGGCAACGAGCTTGAAAGCCTTTACTGCTGTATCGTCTCCCTTGTGTTGAAGTTGCCAGCATTGAGCTCTCTTGTGCCCAGGTTTGTTACAGTGCCAGCAAAGTCCCTCAAACCTCTCTGAAAGCTGACCTTTTCTGGCCTTGAATCCAGATGACTGTACCAACCTTGGTACCTCTGTGCTGGACTTAATGTAGAATTGAAATTCAAGAGCTCTGGCCATTGCATCCTGCATGGTAGAGGGGTGTGCTTGCTTCACTTGTATCTTAAGTTGTGGACTGTCCAAGGCATCTACGAACTGATCCCTCAGCAACAACTTGAGGAGATTGGGTGGTGCAGTTGTGTAGGCCTTGTGTGCCATGCTTTCCAAGTCCTGTGCCAGCTCTTGCAGGCTCTCCCCTTTAGCACGGACTCTCGTCCTAAACCTAGCCCTGTAGACTTCCGACTGATTTTGGGTTCCGTACCTGAGTTCTAGAGCCGCTACCAGTGCTCTATAGTTGTGCCTGTCGTCTGCTGACAACTGTCCAAGTATTTCCAGTGGTTGTCCGGCTATCCAGAAAGGCTGTTGGAACTGTGGGGAGCAAGGACATCTGAGGAGCCAGTGTAAGAAAAATACCACCAATAAGTCAGCTTCGGGAAACCAGTAGTGGTTGGTGCAAAGGGACGCCCACCAACCTCCATTGTGAAAGTCCCAACAGCTAAGTGTAAAATGGCAAGCACACATAGTATCTACGTGACAGGGAAGCTGGATAGTCGAAGGTGCAACTTTGTCATAGATTCTGCATCTCAGCAAACCCTTGTGAGCATCAAGTTGCTGAATAACATAGGAGTACCAGAAGCTGTACAGAAGCTCTGTGGTGTGACAGGATATTCTGTAAGGTTGTGGGGACCAGTGTGGGTAACTGTCGAGCTCATGGGCATGAAAAACAGACAGAAAGTATACTTGGCTGACATTGAAGACCAATGCATATTAGGATTGGACTATCTACTACCGAGGAAGTGTGTAGTTTACTTCGATAAAATGACGATTGGAAACAACAAAGGCCAGACTCCAGTAAGTGTTGCTTCATCTGTTGATCTGCATGTCACAGCACTTAAATC
>NW_013800180.1:0-553 GCF_000517525.1 Limulus polyphemus | reverse complement strand
TCTTACAAAGAGTTGCCTGAAAATGTGCCAGAGTTCGTGAAGGATGGATGATATTCGTCATCAAGTGCATTCAAACTTTAAAACGTCAATGAAGCTATGTTATGATAAGAAGTCTACTGAAGTCAGCCTTGTACCAGGAGACAAGGGAAGTCTCCTAAGTTATCTTCTCCATGGGAAGGCCCATATGACATAGTGGATCGTCTCTCAGACGTGACTTTCTGACTAAAATTTGTTCGTCGAGGTAAGCCAAAGGTGGTGCATGCCAACAGGCTTTGACGTTATCACGGTCCAGGACATTTCAGTTGGAACAAAATGAACAACAGAACCAATAATGCTGCCGAATATGTGTCACCTGAAAAAGCCACTGTCGAAGAAGAAACTCTACTCAGTTTGAGAGGGAAACAGTGAAGCCTTAATGAAGTTACTACCACTAATGTGACTGTTACAGATAATAGTACAGTTCCTGATGGAGCAGGTGAATCCCACGTGATGGAGAAGCCAATGAGACGGGACTGGTATGAAAGAAGAAACATCCTGTAAAATTAAGAGATTT
>NW_013800179.1:0-889 GCF_000517525.1 Limulus polyphemus | reverse complement strand
CTGGGGGCTCGTGTCCGAGATCTGAATCAGAGGCAAAATTCGATTTAAATTATAATTTAAATAATAATTGAATTTATAGTTATCAGTGCCAACAGGATTTGTTCATGTCTGATTATCAAGATTTTCTTATATCACCTTCCCTAGAACAACTAGAAAAATATAAAAAAAATGAATTGAAAAAATGAAAAAATGAACTAAAAGTTTTGAAGTTTAATAAATGTCCTATTTACGATGTTGGTGGTTAAACCTCTAGATAATGCTACTTTCTTTAAGTAGTTGAATTCAGTTTGTAAGCCTTCTTTGTGGGTACAAAGTTGTATAGCACGATTAACGTAGATGAAGTGGGAGATATTTTTTATGAGAGGTGGTGACTAAATCTTATGTGTGGGCCATGTTGACAGCATGGGTTTTCCTGTATATACTGGTGATCACTTTATTGTTTTCTCTTTCCGTTAACTGGCCCGGCGTGGCCAAGTGGTTAGGGCGATCGACTCGCAATCTGAGGGTCATGGGTTCGAATCCCCGTCCCACCAAAAGTACTTGCCCTTTCTGCCGTGGGGGCGTTGTTAAAAGCGTAGCCCAAGAATTGGCGGTTGGCGGTGATGACTAGATGCCTTCTTTCTAGTCTTACACTGCTAAATTAGGGACGGCTAGCGTATATAGCCCTCGTGTAGATTTGCGCGAAATTGAAAAAATAAACAAACAATACTTTACCCGATCGTGGTGTTGCAAACTGGTGATTCAACTGAGTCTGCGGAACTGATTGGCTGTAGTGTGAGATTATATTTTTGTCGTATTTTGTCTGGGTGTAGTCTATTCCAGTTGGAAGATTATTTTGTATTTCATCAGAAGATGGGAGTAACTCATGCTCACTTAATATATATTCAAA
>NW_013800178.1:0-554 GCF_000517525.1 Limulus polyphemus | reverse complement strand
AAAGTGACAACTTGGCAAACAGTTATACCGAGGAAGTTACGGGAAGTTGTGCTGCGTCAGTCCCATGATAATTTAATTGGAGGACATCTCGGAATCAAGAAGACATTGAGTCACATACGACAAAGATTTTATTGGATAGGTATGAGGCAAGATGTGGAAGAATGGTGCAGGACCTGCAGTACATGTTGTGCTAAAGGGAGACCCAAGAATAAGGGACGTGCTCCAATGAAGTTATACCAAGTTGGTGCACCAATAGAAAGAGTAGCCATTGACATTGCTGGTCTTTTGCCCCAAACTCGTGCTGAAAACAAGTTCATTTCTGTGGTGATGGATTATTTCACCAAGTGGCCTGAGGCGTATGCAACACCAAATCAGGAAGCTACAACTGTAGCTTCGGCTATTAGTAATTTCTTCTTCAGGTTTGGTTTGCCATACGTACTGCATTCAGATCAAGGCCATAACTTTGAATTAGCTGTGTACCATGAATGCTGAAAATTGTTTGGTATACGAAAGACCAGGGCAATGCCACTTCAACCACAGTCTGATGGGATGAT
>NW_013800177.1:0-555 GCF_000517525.1 Limulus polyphemus | reverse complement strand
TATGGTAGAGGGGTGTGCTTGCTTCACTTGTATCTTCAGTTGTGGACTGTCCAAGGCGTCTACAAACTGATCACTCAGCAACAGATTGAGGACATCGGGTAGTGTAGTTGGGTAGGCCTTGTGTGCCATGCTTTCCAAGTCCTGAGCCAGCTCTTGCAGGCTCTCCCCTTTAGGACGGACTCTCGTCCTAAACCTAGTCCTGTAGACGTTGGACTGATTTTGAGTTTCATACTTGAGTTCTAGAGCAGCTACCAGTGCTCTATAGTTGTGTCTGTCGTCTGCCGACAACTGTCCAAGTATTACCAGTGGTTGTCCCTTCTAGCTTGTTGTCAGGTATACTGCTTTCTGCTCCTCTGTCCATCCATTCATTTCTGCCAATAGTTCAAATTGTGCTCTATATGCTTCCCACGGTGCTTTCCCATCGAATTCCTGTGGCTTCCTTTGCACTAGATCACTCCTATTGCTGACTCTCATGTCTGGAATGTGACTTCTGACAGGACTGAAGATGTCTGCATTAGGGTTTAGCTACTGGGTCTGGAAGGGGCTTGCCATTGT
>NW_013800176.1:0-554 GCF_000517525.1 Limulus polyphemus | reverse complement strand
AGGAGATCGGGTGGTGCAGTTGGGTAGGCCTTGTGTGCCATGCTCTCCAAGTCCTGTGCCAGCTCTTGCAGGCTCTCCCCTTTAGCACGGACTCCCGTCCTGAACCTGACCCTGTAGACTTCTGACTGATTCTGGGTTCCGTACCTGAGTTCCAGAGCCTCTACCAGTGCTCTATAGTTGTGTCTGTCGGCTGCTATCAACTGTCCAAGTATTTCCAGTGGTTGTCCCTTCAAGCTTGTTGCCAGATATACAGCTTTCTGCTCCTCTGTCCACCCATTCATCTCTGCCAGTAACTCAAACTGTGCTCTATATGCTTCACACGGTGCCTTCCCATCGAATTCTTGTGGCTTCCTTCGCACTGAATCACTCCTACTATTGACATTCATATCTGGGATGTGACTTCTAACGTGACTGAATATGTCTGTATTAGGGTTTAGCTGCGGGCTCTGTAAGGGGCTTGCCATTGTATGGGGCTGATTAAGTCGATGGTCAATGTATCCTCCTTGTGTAACAGACAATAAATCGTTCTTTAACGTATCTAATTCGCTTTTAAA
>NW_013800175.1:0-552 GCF_000517525.1 Limulus polyphemus | reverse complement strand
TTAATGCTGACTTTCTTCCTGTTTCCTTCCTTGTTCTAGTTGCCACTGCTGTAATCTCTCTTCTTGTTTCTTTTCTCGATCTTGTTTATTTTCTTTTTTCCCCAACCACTGCTGTAGTCTCTCTTCTTGTTTATTTTCTCGTTCTTCTTGTTTCTTTTCTTTTTCCTCCAACAATTGTTGTAATCTCTCTTCTTGTTTATTTTGTTGTTTGAGCTGCCACTGTTGCTCTCTTGTATTGCTTCCATCAAATCTGTAAGCTGTAGTTTGATATGCCGCTTCTCGTTTCCATTTTTTCTTTCTTTTCCATCCTACTTCTGACACCAATTTTTTACGCCTCCGGTCGTTAGTTAATTTTCCGTAAAAATTCTTTCCGAAGAAACTTTACCGATACAAGTCCTTTCTTAAATAAAACTGGTTTATTCTTTCTGAATACAACTTTGCGATACACTTAATTTCAACAGTCGCGCTATAACAAACGCTATAATTCACAACGAGCGTCTCACGTGCTTGACTCAACAATACTCTCTCTCAGATGTTCAATTACACACTTCC
>NW_013800174.1:0-552 GCF_000517525.1 Limulus polyphemus | reverse complement strand
TTCAGTAATGGCTTGTTCACTATGTGTTCAAAGTTGGTTGGATTATTTCTTTGATCATTGGATATCCAGGGAAGGATGGATCAAGATTCAACAGATCATCAGTAAGTTCCTTCAGAAAGATTAACAAATGATGGTGTTAGAATTCTTCACTGGTATCAGCTACTAGTATTTAAATTACACCCAAGTTAAGCATTATGAAAACATTGATTAAAATAAACATAACACCAAAAATTATATATTGCTTGACACTTTCAAAGTTTTATCATAAAAGTATTTTCAATGTTTAATCAAAAAAGGCTATGAATAATTTTCCAAAAACTTGTACTTGTACACAAGCACACATAAAGGGTGTTGCAAAATAAATCACACTTTTCCCCCAAGAGCAAAACAAAGTAAAATAAGATTTTAATTCAACAAAAAAAAATAATTCCAAGTATCAATATCGATTGATTGAGCCACCATTGTTTTCACGCACGAGTTTTAATTGATTTGCAAAAGATTTCAGCAATGCAACAAACATGTCTGTTTTGGTGGCTGTCTCTGTGAGTACAT
>NW_013800173.1:0-554 GCF_000517525.1 Limulus polyphemus | reverse complement strand
TATTGATCTCTGCATTGACAGTTCGCTGTGGATTGAGGAGTTTGAAATGAATTACTCCTTTGATGTCCCACCAAATGCAAAGCATCACTTTCTGTGGGTGGAGTCCAGGTTTTGGGGTCGGAAGTGTTTTTTGTCTAGGACAGAGCCATTGTTTTTGACGTTTAATATTCGCATAGAGAATCCATTTTTCATAACCGGTGACAATTCTGTTGAAAAATGGTTCACGCGCATTACGTGCCAGAACAGACGAAACAACATTCACACGTTGGAAACGATGATCATCGGAGAGTTCGTGAGGCACCCAAACACCTTCTTTATGGAGTTTTACCACATTCCTTAGATGTTTACGTATTGTTTCATGAGAGACATGCAATTTTAGGGCCATTTTACGAGTGTGTTGCCTTGGGTTAGACTCAACAAGTGTGTTCAGAGCATCAATATCAATTCCAACATGCCGGCTTCTATTATCACAGTTTTAAGGCTAAAGTCACCTGAAAGAAATTCGCTAAACCATCGTGACACTTACGAACGTTCAAAACATTTCCATACACTTC
>NW_013800172.1:0-553 GCF_000517525.1 Limulus polyphemus | reverse complement strand
TTTTAATATACACACAATATACAATTTACAATAACAGTTATTACAAATAGTTATTTCAAACAATGATTTATAAACAAAAGTTTCACAAACTTACAAGCAATGTAAAGTCTTCTTTCTAGTCTGGAACTTCATTGATATCTTATCGAGGGCTCACGATGAGCGAGTTAATTACGAGTTGATGTAGGTACGATTCGCTTAAAAGGGAGTTAGCTAGATTTGTCCTTCACTGATCACACGCCGATTTTTCCACCGGTGACGTAAGGTAATGTTTTCGTAAACATGTTAATGTCCGATGTGAATCCACTGAAATTAAATGGTTTGTAATGTTCGAATTTTATAAATATTCCTTGTCAATTATCTGACGTTTTCCGATTGATAAGCATTATAACAATCACAGTTATAGCTTCCAAAGTTTATAGCACACCGAATATAGCGAACTAATAATAGATACCCCCCCCCCCCTTGGCGCGTCCCGTTGGTTATATTTATAGCCGTGGGAAAGTTTCTAGAAAATTCATATTACATAACAATACAATTTAAGCGTATATACACA
>NW_013800171.1:0-551 GCF_000517525.1 Limulus polyphemus | reverse complement strand
ACACGCTGATAGAATAGTACACTAATGGATAGGGCACACTTATAAATAGTACACTAATGGATAGGACACGCTGATAGAATAGTACACTAATGGATAGGGCACGCTGATAGAATAGTACACTAATGGGATAAAGCACGCTGATAGAATAGTACACTAAGGGATAGGGCACGTTGATAGAATAATACACTAATATATAGGACACGCTGATAGAATAGTACACTAATGGATAGGGCACGCTGATAGAATAGTACACTAATGGATAGGACACGCTGATAGAATAGTACACTAAGGGATAGGACACGCTGATAGAAGAGTACACTAATGGATAGGACACGCTGATAGAAGAGTACACTAATGAATAGTACACGCTGACAGAAGAGTACACTAATGGATAGGACACGCTGATAGAAGAGTACACTAATGGATAGGACACGCTGATAGAAGAGTACACTAAGGGATAGGACACGCTGATAGAAGAGTACATTAAGGGATAGGACACGCTGATAGACTAGTACACTAAGGGATAGTACACGCTGATAGAATAGTACATT
>NW_013800170.1:0-554 GCF_000517525.1 Limulus polyphemus | reverse complement strand
AGGATATTTCTAGAAAGAGGTGGCGTGATACTAGTCACGTGACCTCACTGACACAACACTGCCCCCTCCTTAGTATTGTTCGACCCGAACAATAGCCACTTACAATTAACAATAACTTAATTAAATGTACAAAATTACAAACACAAAATTACAATTCAACAAAGTCTCTTAATTTTACGGGACGTATCTTCTTCAGCACTGGTCTCCGTCTCGTTGGCTTCTGCTTCATGTGGAGTTCAGGAAATGTCCTATCGTCAGTAACAGTCACATCAGTGGTAGTAACTTCATCAAGAGCTTCACCGTTTCCCTTCCCAAAACTGAGTAGAGTTTCTTCTTCGACGGTGGCTTTTCAGGTGACACGTCTTCAGCAGCGTCATTTGTTCTGTTGTTCACTTCATTCCAACTGAAACGTCCCGGACCGTGATAACGCCAAAGCCTGTTCGCATGCACCACTTTTGGCTTGCCTCGCCGACCACATTTGATTTGGAAAGTCACGTCTGAGAGACGAATCCACTATGTCATATGGAGATGACAACTTAGGAGACTTACCCTTT
>NW_013800169.1:0-552 GCF_000517525.1 Limulus polyphemus | reverse complement strand
TATGACCAAGGTCTCTGGCAATACCAAGTGATGCCATTCGGGTTTAATAATGCTCCAGCAACATTTGAGAGGCTGATGGAAAGAGTATTGGAAGGCCTACAATGGAGGATAGCCCTAGTGTACCTGGACGATGTCATTGTATTTGCAACAACTTTTGACGAGGAAATGTCCCGGCTAGAGGAAGTATTCAAGCGTTTGAAAGCAGCAAACCTCAAACTCCATCACAAGAAATTTCATTTGTTCCAGAAAGAGGTGCTTTACTTAAGTCACATTGTAAGTGAGCATGATGTGCAAACTGATCCTGACAAGGTGAAAGCAGTGTGTGACTGGCCAACATCAAACAATGTGGGAGAGTTAAGAAGTTTCTTGGGACCCTGTACCTTTTACTGGAAGTTTGTGAAGGACTTTGCAACTATAGCTGCTCCACTACATGATTTGACTAAAAAAGGCCAGAAGTTTCAATGGACACTTTCTTGCCAGCATTCTTTCGAGACGTTGAAGGAAAAATTGGCCTCCACTCTACTTTTAAAGCTTCCAGATCCCTCACTGCCG
>NW_013800168.1:0-555 GCF_000517525.1 Limulus polyphemus | reverse complement strand
CAACAACTTGAGGACATCTGGTGGCGCAGTTGGGTAGGCCTTGTGTGCCATACTTTTCCAAGTCTTGTGCCAGCTCTTGCAGGTTCTCCCCTTTAGCACGGACTCTAGTCCTAAACCAAGCCCTGTAGACTTTGGACTGATTTTGAGTTCCATACACGATTTCTACCAGCTACCAGTGCCCTATAGTTGTACCTGTTGTCTGCTGACAACTGTCCAAGTATTTCCAGTGGTTCTCTCCTCAGGCTCGTTGCCAACTTCACTGCTTTCTGCTCCTCTGTCCACCCATTCATTTCTGACAGGAGCTCAAATTGTGCTCTATATGCTTCCCATGGTGCCTTTCCATCGAATTCCTGTGGCTTTCTTCGTACTAGATCACACCTATTGCTGACACTCATGTCTAGAATGTGACTTCTGGCAGGACTGAAGATGTCTGCATTAGAATTTAGCAGCAGGATCTGGAAGGGGCTTCTTGTTGTCTGGGGCTGATTAGGTCCATGGCTAATATATCATTTCTGTGTAAAAGACAGTAAATCGTCCTTTAATGTATTTAGTTCG
>NW_013800167.1:0-553 GCF_000517525.1 Limulus polyphemus | reverse complement strand
ATTGCATATGCCTCTGGCCACTTGGTGAAATAATCCATCACCACACAAATTGACCTGTTTCCAACACGAGTGTGGGGCAAATGACCAACAATGTCAATGGCTACTCTTTACATTGGTGCGCCAACTTGATATAACTTCATTGGAGCACGTCCCTTATGCTTGGGTCCTCTTTTAGCACAACATGTACTGCATGTTCTGCACCATTCTTCCACACCTAGCCTCATAACTATCCAGTAAAATCTCTGTCGTAGGTAACTCAATGTCTTCTTAACTCTGAGGTGTCCTCCTGTTAAACTATTATGAGATTGATGCAGCACAACTTCCCGTAACTTTCTCGGTATAACCGTTTGCCAGGTCGTCACTTTTCCATCTGCAGTTTCCCATCTCCGGAGAAGAATACAATCTTCAAACTTCAACTGGTCCAATTGTGCCCAATAGTTCTTTGTCACATGGCTTAAGCTAGACACCTTCTCCCAAGCAGGTCGCAAAACACTTGCTTTAAGAAAATCAATTATTGGCTTCAAATCTTGGTCTTTCTCCTGCTCTAATTTAA
>NW_013800166.1:0-1105 GCF_000517525.1 Limulus polyphemus | reverse complement strand
GTGATGACACCAGTAAGCCAGCATCTGTTTACTTTGATGGCAACAAAGAAGTCAAATTGCAAGATTGTGAACATGCTATTTCATTTGACAAAGAAAACAATGAAGAAATTGTAATCTGTCCTGTTGACAGCTACAATAATAATAAATAAGAGGATTCTACTTTGTTAGAAACAAATCCACAGAATAGTGTTGCTAAGCTAAAAGAGGATGACCTAATAAATATTTTAACACACAGGGATATTGGATTTATGAAGTTTGATACAACAGGCTCAGCAGTGTAACACATGCACATTGCACAGGGATTGTTAAAGTTGGAGCACATGAATTTCAACATAAAGAAGGTCCATTTGATGCTATGACTGCATTTTGGTTCAAATGATGCCTTCTGAATGGACAAGAGGTCAATCTTCCAGGTTGGTGTATTCACCTCTACATAAAGCAGCATACTGTTTTTGTTGTCTTCTTTTTTTTATCTACATGTATGACATCTGATAGTCGGTCTGCTTTCAAACATAGGGTGGATTCTCTAAGTGATAAAAAAAAGTTAAATGCCCATGAAAAGAATGACAGTCATCGTGAGTCATTTGCTGCTTGGAAAGAAACTGAGCACCGAATTCGTCTTCAAAGTGGCATTGATGAAGAGCTGCAAAGGCAAATACAGGAAGAAGAAATAAATGGAGAGATGTACTGTGACAGTTTAGCTTCTCAGAATCTTGCATTTCATGGTCATACTGAGGACATAACTTCAAACGAAAACCCTGGAAATTTCCTGTCACTTTTACAGTTATTAGCAAAGTATGATCCAGTAATGAGAGAGCATTTAGAGCGTGTTAGAAACAAGCAAACGTCAACATCTTATCTTTCTCTTGAAATCCAAAACGAGTTTATAAATCTCATGGCTTCACATGTGCAAAATTATTGTTTGTCAGCAATTCGTAGAAACAAATACTAGGGTATTCTGTTTGATTCCACACCTGATTTTGCCATCGTGAGCAATTGGCCCAAGTGATTTGGTTTGTTGACATTGACTTTAAGACAAGAAAAGTAGAAGTCAAAGAGTCATTTGTTGACTTTATACAGATAAAAGAAAAAGATGCTGCCAATA
>NW_013800165.1:0-554 GCF_000517525.1 Limulus polyphemus | reverse complement strand
AGGAGGACATCTCAGAGTTAAGAAGACATTGAGTCACCTACAACAGAGATTTTACTGGATAGGTATGAGGCAAGATGTGGAAGAATGGTGCATAACATACAGTACGTATTGTGCTAAAAGGGAACCCAAGCATAAGGGACGTGCTCCAATGAAGTTATTTCAAGTTGGTGCACCAATGGAAAGAGTAGCCATTGACATATTTGGTCCTCTGCCCCAAACCCGTGCTGGAAACAAGTACATTTGTGTGGTGATGGATTATTTCACCAGGTGGCCTGAGGCATGTGCAAAACCAAATCAGGAAGCTAGAACTGTAGCTTCGGCTATTAGGGATTTCTTCAGATTTGGTATGCCATATGAACTGCATTCAGATCAAGGCCGTTACTTCGATTCAGCTATGTTCTAAGAATGCTGCAAGTTGTTTGGCATCCGAAAGACCAGGACAACGCCACGTCACCCACAGTCCGAAGGGATGGTAGAAAACTACAACTGGACACTGGTACAGAAATCGGCAATGTTCGGTAATAGCTGCCAAGATGACTGGGATGTCTTACTCT
>NW_013800164.1:0-554 GCF_000517525.1 Limulus polyphemus | reverse complement strand
AACTACAATAAATACTAACACCTATAGTAACGTATGTTAGATAGATACTACAATAGATACTAACACCTATAGTAACGTATGTTAAAAATTAGGATACATTACAACTACAATAAATACTAACACCTATAGTAACGTATGTTAAAAATCAGGATACATTACAACTACAATAAATTCTAACACCTATAGTATCGTATGTTAAATAGATACTACAATAGATACTAACATCTGTAGTATCGTATGTTAGATAGATACTACAATAGATACTAACACCTATAGTATCGTATGTTAAATAGATACTACAATAGATACTAACATCTGTAGTATCGTATGTTAGATAGATACTACAATAGATACTAACACCTATAGTAACGTATGTTAGATAGATAATACTATAGATACTAACACCTATAGTAACGTATGTTAGATAGATAATACTATAGATACTAACACCTATAGTAACGTATGTTAGATAGATACTACAATAGATACTAACACCTATAGTAACGTATGTTAGATAGATACTACAATAGATACTAACACCAATAGTAACGTAT
>NW_013800163.1:0-230 GCF_000517525.1 Limulus polyphemus | reverse complement strand
GACTCCACACTACAATCCAACACACTTATCACAGGCACCCAATTAAAAGTTCGTTATCGGCTCCACACTACAGTTAAACATACTTATCACAGGCACCCAATTAAAAGTTCGCTGTCGGCTCCACACTACAGTCAAATATACTTATCACAGGCACCCAATTAAAAGTTCGCTGTCGGCTCCACACTACAGTTAACATACTTATCACAGGCACCCAATTAAAATTCGCTGTC
>NW_013800162.1:0-554 GCF_000517525.1 Limulus polyphemus | reverse complement strand
TACATAGTTGTAAATAACACCCTGTGTATTTATTACATAGTTGTCCATAACTCCCTCTATATTTCTACATAGTTGTCCAGAACTCCTTATATATTTCTACATAGTTGTTCATAACATCTTGTATATTTATTACATAGTTGTCCATAACACCCTCTATATTTCTACATAGTTGTTCCTATAACACTTTATGTATTTATTACAAAGGTTGTTCATAACACCAAGTGTATCTATGACATCATTATCAAAAGTATCCTCTATATTTCTACATAGTTGTCCATAACATCCTGTGTATTTGTTACATAGTTGAACATAACACATTCTATATTTCTACATAGTTGTAAATAACACCCTGTGTATTTATTACATAGTTGTCCATAACTCCCTCTATATTTCTACATAGTTGTCCATAACACATTCTATATTTCTACATAGTCGTCCATAGCACCCTCTATATTTCAACATAGTTGTCCATAACACATTCTATATTTGTACATAGTCGTCCATAACACCCTCTATATTTCTACATAGTTGTTCATAACACCCTGTGTATTTAT
>NW_013800161.1:0-554 GCF_000517525.1 Limulus polyphemus | reverse complement strand
GTATGCTTAGGAGAACAGGGTGGAGAATCCTTCGGTTTACGACCACGCCGTTTTTCTTTACTAGATGGAGGTCGATCGACCTCAATGGATCCTGCTCTTGAACGAGCGGAGTGAGAATCCAGTGACTGAGGACGTGATAGAATAATTGTCCTTCATTTAGGGGACAAAGAAGGACCTGCACGGACACCAGAGCCTGGTGCCCGAGGAGGTTGACTCAGGCAGTCACTGGAAGGAACATTGGGGACAGAGATTGGAGTAGATGTAGATCTATCGACTCCATTATCCATGGAGGGCATTATCCATTACCACATGGCGTGAAAAAGACTCAGATGGAGGCACGGAAAGGTCCATCTGCACTCCCATTATAGTAGTGGAGCATAGTGCAGAGGCATATGTCCGAGATGTAGGAGGGAACAATTGCTTCCGAGCCTCAAGATAAGAGATGTTATTAAGATTCTTCAAACGCTGTACCTCTTTCTCCTCCACCCATTTAGGGCAAGACTTAAAGTAAGAGGTGTGGGAACTACTACAATTAACACAGTGAGGGTCCATTT
>NW_013800160.1:0-552 GCF_000517525.1 Limulus polyphemus | reverse complement strand
CAATGCTTGTGGAAGCAGGTCATCAAATAGTACCTATAACAGTGGCCAATTTCTCTAAATGTGAGCAGACACGTAAGGAAGGGGCATTGTTGGGTGTTTGCCAGGAGGTAGAGCCAGTCCATGTTAAAGCAAGAAATACAACCATAAAGAAGGGACATACACTCCCAGAACATTTGACTGAACTCTATAAGAAGAGCACATTTGGCATCATCACAGGCTCTTCAGGTTAGGGAACTTTTGGCGAATTATGCAGACGTCTTTTCGAAAGGAGATCATGACCTCGGCTGCACAGAACTCGTGGAGCACAGAATAAACACAGCAATCACCATCCAATAAATATCCCTCCAAGAAGAATACCTCCGGCAAAGCGACAAGAGATGGATAAGGTCATGGATGGCCTAATTAAGGAAGGGATAGTCGAGAAATCAGGTAGTCCCTGGTCAGCTCCCGTTGTGTTAGTCCAGAAGGAGGATGGAACCCAACATTGCTGTGTGGACTTCAGAGCTATTAACAGTATAACCAAAAAAGACTCATACCCACTGTCAAAAATTG
>NW_013800159.1:0-554 GCF_000517525.1 Limulus polyphemus | reverse complement strand
TAAGAAGATACAGGATTCATCAATACTCTGTACTGTCAATAAGAAGACACAAAATTTAACAATATTGTATCCTGTCAATAAGAAGATACAGGATTTATCAATACTGTGTACTGTCAATAAGAAGAAACATAATTTAACAATACTGTGTCCTGTCAATAAGAAGATACAGGATTTATCAATACTGTGTACTGTCCAAGAGAAGACACAAAATTTAACAAAATTGTATCCTATCATTAAGAATATACAGGATTTATCAATACTGTGTCCTGTCAATAAGAAGATACAGGATTTATCAATACTGTGTACTGTCAATAAGAAGACACAAAATTTAACGATACTGTGTACTATCAATAACAAGCCACAAGATTTAACAATACTGTGTCCTGTCAATAAGAAGATACAGGATTTATCAATAATGTGTACTGTCAATAAGAAGACACAAGATTTAACAATACTGTGTCCTGTCAATAAAAAGATACAGGATTTATCAATACTGTGTCCTGTCAATAAGAAGATACAGGATTTATACAATACTGTGTACTGTCAATAAGAAG
>NW_013800158.1:0-554 GCF_000517525.1 Limulus polyphemus | reverse complement strand
GAATTTATTGTTATGTATGTATTTTTAATATGAATGTTGTTTAGATTAAATTTGTATTTAAAAATATGTGTAACTTATAGTGTCATATATGTATTGCGTGTAACGAATTTGTTATATATTTATTTTAATGACAACGTTTGTTGGGATTGAGTTTATATGTAAAAACGTGCCAAGCTTACCGTGTTAGTTGTTTTAGTTACGTATGGCGAAACTTCCGCCAATTCTCCAAGGTTGTAGAATATTCGTGAACGCAAGAATCGACAATATATCCATTTCCGTAACAGGTTAAATATAGTTCAGTATTGTTGTCGAACTTTCGAGAAAACATTTCCCGCACATATCAAAAGACCAAAGCCAAAGAATAGGATGTATTCTGCTAGGAACCTGTTATAACCGTGTACGCTATAAACCGTGATTTTGTTAACCCTTATCAACCGGAAAATATATGACATTTGACCAGGAACAGTTATAAATATCGAACGTCAGTGAATTCTCATCGGACGTTAATATCTTTCCGAAAATATTACCGGATTCTCATTGGACAACAGTGGTTT
>NW_013800157.1:0-500 GCF_000517525.1 Limulus polyphemus | reverse complement strand
GTGTACTGTCAATAAGAAGACACAATATTCAACGATAATGTGTACTGTCAATAAGAAGACACAATATTTAACAATAATGTGTCCTGTCCATAAGAAGACCCAAGATTTAACAATACTGTGTACTGTCAATAAGAAGACACAAGATTTAACGATACTGTGTACTGTCAATAAGAAGACACAAGATTTAACGATACTGTGTACTGTCAATAAAAAGACCCAAGATTTAACAATACTGTGTACTGTCAATAAGAAGACACAAGATTTAACGATACTGTGTACTGTCAATAAGAATACACAAGATTTTACGATACTGTGTACTGTCAATAAGAAGACACAAGATTTAACGATACTGTGTACTTTCATTAAGAATACACTAGATTTAACGATACTGTGTATTGTCAATAAGAAGACACATTATTTAACTATACTGTGTACTGTCCATAAGAAGACCCAAGATTTAACAATACTATGTACTGTCAATAAGAAGACACAAGATTTAA
>NW_013800156.1:0-556 GCF_000517525.1 Limulus polyphemus | reverse complement strand
ATAATTAAAAACAAACAAACAATACTCAAGTAAACCTACATGTATGCAGTGTACAGTGGCGCCATCTACAAAATTTATTTCCGTAGTACCAGCACCTAAATCTCTCTTCAAAATCACTTCGGCCATTTCTAATGATTTTCATTAATTTTTTCTTTAACTATTTTTACCAGTCAACATTATGTCAGCATTTCTTCACGTTTGACGCCAACGCCGAAGTCACTAGTTTTTAATTTATCAAGAGCATTTGTATGTTCCTACATATCTGTCCAATATATCATCAAATGTATAAGGTCTTCTAGGTTTTTCTCGTTATTTTAATACTTTAAGTCACGTTTTTCTATATTTCATTACGCAGGCCTGTCTTGAAATGTTTACATGCTCTACAATAATTCCTGGGGCCCGGCATGGCCAGGTGGTTATGGAGCTCGACTCGCAATCTGAGGGTCGCGGGTTCGAATCCCCGTCCCACCAAACATGCTCGCCCTTTCAGCCATGGGAGCGTTATAATGTGACGGTCAATCCCACTATTCGTTCGTAAAAGAGTAGCCCAATAGTT
>NW_013800155.1:0-553 GCF_000517525.1 Limulus polyphemus | reverse complement strand
CGGTGAAAATATGAATTTTTCTAAAAATTGGGAAAAAACGCTTTATTGACGCAAAAGTGATAGAAAAATATGGGATTGTGCTGATTTTGTCGGAATACTCAAAACTGAGACAATATAACATAAACGAAAATTATTATATCACGTGGAAAGATAAACAAAAATAAAAAAAATTGAACTTTCGCTAACCCAGGGTAAAAATAATCCAAAATGTGTAGTTTATTTTATAAGAAGACGTCATGGCCTTTTAGATGATGAGATTTTATTTGATTATTCTTCTTTTAAAAGCCCTTTTTTAGAATATAAGTGAAGACCAGAAGGAAAAAAAAACACAGTAAAAGTGAAGACATGTGATATTTTGATAACATATTGTGAAATAACTATTGGGAATGTTAATGAAAGGATATCCATTTTGAAAGTCTTACATCAAGGGCATCTTTGTATTGAAATATGGGGGAAACCAATTTTTTCAAAATTTGGGAAAACATGGGCTTTGGCTTTTCAGTGAAAATATGAATTTTTTGGAAAAATTGCTTTTTTTTTACGAAAAAGTAAT
>NW_013800154.1:0-554 GCF_000517525.1 Limulus polyphemus | reverse complement strand
ATTGGAATTGGAGGAGCGTTGTCTCAGAAAGTGAGTGAAAACGAATATGTGGTGGCCTACTTCAGTAGGGTCCTGAGTAAACCAGAGAGGAACTACTGTGTAACATGAAGGGAATTCCTTGCTATAGTAAAGAGTCTGACATATTTCCGTCCTTACCTCTAAGGCACCAATTTTACCATCAGGACAGATCATGCTGCATTACGCTGGTTAAGATCATTAACGAACCCAGAGGGACAAGTGGCACGTTGGATCAGAAATATATTGAATATAGAGAAGGAAAATCTCATGGACATGCAGATGGACTGAGCCGAAGACCCAGCAAAAATGACTGCAGACATTGCTGCAAAAAAGAGAGTTTGAACTAACCAGGTGCCATCAAGCTGAAGTCAGAGTGACTGAAGGAGTTGATGATGGTGAAGTGGAACCAAGTATAGATATTAAAGCAGAACAGGAGAAAGACCAAGATTTGAAGTCAATAACTGATTTTCTAGAAGTAAGTGTTTTGCACCCTGCTTGGGAGAAGGTGTCTAGCTTAGGCCCTATGACAAAGAACT
>NW_013800153.1:0-856 GCF_000517525.1 Limulus polyphemus | reverse complement strand
CTCTTTACCCGAGTATTTAAAGTTATTCCCTGCACTTGTCGTAGCAGGAAATGCTCTCTCTTTACCCGAGTATTTAATAAACAAACTTTCACATTAAAAAATCGTATCTAATGAGAAACTTAGTGATTATCTCAAAGATATTCTACGAGTATTAATGAAATATATTACAAATCTGTTAGAATAGTCTAATTCTAATGTCCAAGTGAACTACTCCACGTCACTCAACACCCTATACCTCAGCGATCTTTCAACACCCTATACCTCAGTGATCTTTCAACGTCTCAGCCAGAGAACTACTCCACGTCACTCAACACCCTATACCTCAGTGGTCTTTCAACACCCTATACCTCAGTGATCTTTCAACGTCTCAGCCAGAGAACTACTCCACGTCACTCAACACCCTATACCTCAGTGATCTTTCAACGTCTCAGCCAGAGAACTACTCCACATCACTCAACACCCTATCCCTCAGCGATCTTTCAACACCCTATACCTCAGCGATCTTTCAACGTCTCAGCCAGAGAAGTACTCTACATCACTCAACATCCTATACCTCAGTGGTCTTCCAAAACCCTATACCTCAGCAATCTTTCAACGCCCTATACCTCAGTGATCTTTCAACGTCTCAGCCAGAGAACTACTCCACATCACTCAACACCCTATACCTCAGTGGTCTTTCAAAACCCTATACCTCAGCAATATTTCAACACCCTATACCTCAGTGATCTTTCAACGTCTCAGCCAGAGAACTACTCCACGTCACTCAACACCCTATACCTCAATGATCTTTTAACGTCTCAGCCAGAGAACTACTCCACATCACTCAACACCCTATACCTCAGTGATCTTTCAACGT
>NW_013800152.1:0-554 GCF_000517525.1 Limulus polyphemus | reverse complement strand
CATGAAACCACTGGATACACTCCAGCAAAGTTGATGTTTGGTCGAGAACTTTGGTTGCCAGTGGATCTGTTAACAGGACGTCCACCTTATGAAGAGTTGCCTGAGAATGTGTCAGAGTTTGTGAAAGTATTATCGGAAAGGATGGATGATATTCACCATGAAGTGCGTTCAAACTTGAAAACGTCTGCTGATTCGATGAAGTTAACTTATGATAAGAGATCTACTGAAGTCAGCTTTGAACCAGGAGACAAGATGTGGTTGTATAATCTCAAGAAGACCAAAGGGAAGTCTCCTAAGTTGTCTTCTCCATGGTAAGGCCCATATAACATAGTGGATCGTCTCTCAGAAGTGACTTTCCGGGTAAAATGTGGTCGGCGAGGTAAGCCAAAAGTGGGGCATGCCAACAGGCTTTGGCATTATCATTGTCCAGGACATTTCAGTTGGGACAAAGTGGACAACAGAACAAATGACGCTGCTGAAGACGTACCACCTGAAGAAGCCACCGTCAAAGAAGAAACTCTACTCAGTTTTGAGAAGGGACTGGTGAAGCTCTT
>NW_013800151.1:0-554 GCF_000517525.1 Limulus polyphemus | reverse complement strand
ACGTGACGGCAACAGTGTATTGTGTAATTGAACTGCAGACAGAGAGAGAATATTGTTGAGTCGAGCACATGAGACGTTCGTTGTGAATTATAGCGTTTGTTCTAGCGCGACTGTGGAAATTAAATTTATTGCAAAGTTGTATTCAGAGAGAATAAAACAGTTTTATTTAAGAAAGGACTTGTTTCGCTAAAGTTTCTTCGGAAATAATTTTTACGGAAAATTAACTAACGAATGGAGGCGTAAAAATACTATTTAAAATATATTTTTACCGTTAGTTTTCCACGTCAAACTCACAGTTAAACTAATTGAATAATACTGTGACAAATTATCACTATCAGTGCGCGTTTGTTAGTTGATACTGAATGATAGAACCAATAGTATTTATACTCGATGACGAGGAACGCACTTTGAGACTAACAATGGTTGGAGACGGCTTGAATGGGTAATGAAGAAAAACTTTAATACAAGTTTAACATAACAGCAAATGTACAACGTTTCAACAAGGTTTTGTCATCATGACAAATGACCTGATGATGACAAAACCTTGTCGAAAC
>NW_013800150.1:0-720 GCF_000517525.1 Limulus polyphemus | reverse complement strand
CTGATGGACTCGCACTCAGACCTTTACCAACAAACCCAGTTTCCACGAAGGTCACTCACTACCAACAAACTACGGACACTGATGGACTCTGACGGACTCGCACTCAGACCTTTACCAACAAACCCAGTTTCCACGAAGGTCACTCACTACCAACAAACTACGGACACTGATGGACTCTGACTACAACACATTCTACTGGAATATCTCTACAACGTCGCTACAATACCTTCTTCGCACAAGTAGCTCCAGGTTCTGCTGCCATTACCTCTAAGCAAGTCACGTTGTCTTCGAGCTGTGATCGATCTGTTTCAAAAAATTGTGTTGGCTCTTATTCTTCTTCCTCGACTAATTTTCTGGTAGAAATTGGAATCTATTCTTTCTATGTTTTTTTCTGACAGATCTGGATTCCAGGTTCAACCCATCTCGGTCACTGTTGACAGAAATCCCGAAACATCCTCCTTGTACAGATACTAAACAAATAATACCGACTCATAAGAGTATGATCGTTACATCTTCTAATTTAAAACTTTATGATGATAGGAGTTACCACAGTTGGAGTAAAAACAAGTTGAAAATTGAAAAACCTTCTTTAAAACAGCAGCCTCTCCCTTCATGTGTAATTCGTGGGATTGATCCTTCTATTACTGAAAATAAGATAATATATAATTATATATTATAATAATAATAATATATCGATGATAATATATCTGTTCATCGTGC
>NW_013800149.1:0-368 GCF_000517525.1 Limulus polyphemus | reverse complement strand
GTGTATTCTTATTGAAAGTACACAGTATTGTTAAATCTTGTGTCTTCTTATTCACAGTACACAGTATCATTAATCTTGTGTCTTCTTATTGACAGTACACAGTATCGTTAGTTCTTGTGTTTTCTTATTGACAGTACACAGTATCGTTAAATCTTGTGTCTTTTATTGATAGTACACATTATTGCTAAATCGTGTGTCTTCTTATTGACAGTACACAGTTTTGTTAAATCTTGTGTCTTCTTATTGACAGTACACAGTATCGTTAAATCTTGTGTCTTCTTATTGACAGTACACAGTAACGTTAAATCTTGTGTCTTCTTATTGATCTTGTGTTTTCTTATTGAATGTACAAAGTATCGTTAAATCTT
>NW_013800148.1:0-555 GCF_000517525.1 Limulus polyphemus | reverse complement strand
ATACTTTGTTGTTGGGCTTAGGATTCATATATGTCTGTGACTTGTTGGTGATAAATTCAATGATAAAAGAACAGCACGCACTTCACTTGTTTTCAAAATAATATATATGTTACGACATCGAGGTCACGTGACTAGTATCACGCCACGTCATTCTCAAACATTCACGTCCTTTCCTTAAATCTCGTGATCCTTCTAGATATAGTGCAGTCTTGTATATATAAGACCAGCCACGAAGCGATGGGGAGGTAATGAGTAATTGAATGTATGCGGACAGAATATTGTTGGCCACATGAGACGTGAGTTATAGCATTTGTTATAGAGCGACTGTTGAAATTAAGTGTATTGTAAAGTTGTATTCGGAAAGAATAAACCAGTTTTATTTAAGAAAGGACTTGTGCCGCTAAAGTTTCATCGGAACAAATTTACGGAAAATTAACGAACGAATGGAGATGGTACATATATGTTCGGAACAAGTTAAACGTATGTACAACAATTCTTTACACTGTAGAGATTATAGGCAAATCAAAAAATACTATATATATATATATATATATA
>NW_013800147.1:0-775 GCF_000517525.1 Limulus polyphemus | reverse complement strand
GACCGATTTAGATATAATTACAGTTTTAGACTCAGGAGGTCAACCCCTTTCGACTGATGTATTAGACCATGCCCCAGGTCTCATAGATAAATTTACTCTAATCCTGCCTAAAAGAATTTCAATTTGAAGGTAGGCTGGCAGAGATCCTGATGAGTAAAAAAAAAAAAATCGAACTGGGTGTACATGCGCTCCACGATTGGTATTGCTGGCGCACAAAAATATAGCCAATAAAAAGGGGGAAAAAAACGCATCGTAGATTAATTTACTCTAATCCTGCCTAAAAGAATTCAAGTGCCGCGGCTATCAAGGATTCCCTCTTGTTTTAATAATACAATACTACACTGATAAATAAAAGAACATTTTTAGTTTACATTTTCACAGACGTAATACGTAACAATAAAGATTTTACATGAGATTCAGATAACATCAAGATGTTGTTATAAAATCCAGGTATATATATTACATTATATGAGTGTTTGTTTGTCTGTGTTTGTCCAATTCCTCATACAGACACTCGAGGGCTGTTTGCTCTAGCCGTCCCTAGATTTGAGATGACGTAATAGAGAGAGGGCAACTAATAAATGCCACCCACTGTCAACTATTAGATTAGTCTTTACCAACGGACAGCCGGATTAATCGTCACATTATAACGCCCTCACGGTGAAGGGTTTTGATCCCGCAGTTTGCTATTACAAGCACCCTAACCATCAGGCCAAGCAAGTTCAGTACTGTGTAATCGGTTAGGTTTGTTTGTTTGAAGTTAAGCACAAAGCTA
>NW_013800146.1:0-554 GCF_000517525.1 Limulus polyphemus | reverse complement strand
GTAGTGCAAGACAGTTTTAGCCTCACAACGTGAAGGTACAAGTTTGTAGTGCAAGACAGTTTTAGCCTCATAACGTGAAGATACGAGTTTGTAGTGCAAGACAGTTTTAGCCTCACAACGTGAAGGTACAAGTTTGTAGTGCAAGACAGTTTTAGCCTCATAACGTGAAGGCACGAGTTTGTAGTGCAAGACAGTTTTAGCCTCATAACGTGAAGGTACGAGTTTGTAGTGCAAGACAGTTTTAGCCTCATAACGTGAAGGTACTAGTTTGTAGTGCAAGACAGTTTTAGCCTCATAACGTGAAGGTACGAGTTTGTAGTGCAAGACAGTTTTAGCCTCATAACGTGAAGGCACGAGTTTGTAGTGCAAGACAGTTTTAGCCTCATAACGTGAAGATACGAGTTTGTAGTGCAAGACAGTTTTAGCCTCATAACGTGAAGGTACGAGTTTGTAGTGCAAGACAGTTTTAGCCTCATAACGTGAAGGCACGAGTTGGTAGTGCAAGACAGTTTTAGCCTCATAACGTGAAGGCACGAGTTGGTAGTGCAAGACAG
>NW_013800145.1:0-555 GCF_000517525.1 Limulus polyphemus | reverse complement strand
TAGAGATAATTCTGAATTATACTTGAACTTCAGATTCTATTTCCATGGGGAAACACATCGACGAGCTTAGCTGAATTTTTAATGGCTCTTGTCACATAGTTAGAAAGCCAGAAAAATTTTAATAGTTATGGAATATTGTCTGATTTTTGCATGTGATTATTCTTTGTTTCTTGATGCATTATTTAATTAAATAAAAAAAAAATTAAGTGCAGTAGTACCATTATGATATAGTACAATTAAGTATCATTGACAGTTGAAGGCATAAAAAGAGAAAACCCAGGTAAGTACTATATGTCTTGTTCCTCATTTGCATTATTTATTTATTATTATAAAAGTACTAAAATGTAAAAGATGGAAAATTTGGTCGGTTAGGTAAAGTTAAACAAAGAATAATTTTTCATGAGGTATGCTCCTGAATAGTCTGTGCATTATGTACTTCGATACTGTAATGTCAGCTGCATGTTCATCACGTGATTTACAATCTAGTGGCACGAATATTAGTTAGACACTGTTCATAGGGCAAAAAACAATAAAATTTAAGTATAAGTAGATGTG
>NW_013800144.1:0-669 GCF_000517525.1 Limulus polyphemus | reverse complement strand
AGAAACAATGAACACGTGTGGTAATCAGAAGAAATGTTAGAAACAATGAACACGTGTGGTAATCAGAAGAAATGTTAGAAACAATGAACACGTGTGGTAATCAGAAGAAATGTTATAAAAACTTAAAATATTTCTGCGTCGATCATCACAAAAGATCCTAACGATAATGATAATTCTAGACAATAAAATAAACAATATGTATAAATAATTTACTCAGAAACTACGGAAGACTAATTAAAATTCGATGTTACGTCAAACCGACGAGACGAGCAGAGCAACCAATGGCTTCAGGTTGTCTGCTACACGAGCTTCGTATTGGATGACTAGATCTTTTTTTTTTATATAATTATCTCTCAAGTTTTAAAGCATTTCCAAATTTAAAACTAGAACACTTAATTACAATTTTTAGCCGCGTCATAGCGACTCGTAGAATTACTCCGAGTTTTTTTTTTCAGGTACGAACTTATATCTCGTAGCTACGTACCGTTGCATCTTGACCGGTGTGAGATCTGCTTACAGTTTTGGACTGATGAGGTCAGACTCTTACGATTGATCTATTTGATCTCGCCCAATCATAGATTAATTTACTCTAATCCTGCCTAAAAGAATTTCAAGTGCTGCGGCTATTGTGGATTCCCTCTTGTGTCAGAAGTAATAAAACTTGCACAT
>NW_013800143.1:0-554 GCF_000517525.1 Limulus polyphemus | reverse complement strand
ACTGCAGATGAATTACTCACTGTCTACACACACATTACATTCCCCTCTTTTATATACCAGCCTACCCTATCTAGTAAATACTAGAGCATTCGCCAAGATACGGGATAGTTCTAGAAACAAGAGGGCGTGAGAATCACATGATCTCGATGACGCAACAATATTTATTTAACTTTGCTTGTTTAATATACTTCTCTCTTCGAAATTATTTTAATGTCTGTATGAAACCCTTCTCTTTTAAGTTAATTTCTTATTAAGTGACATTTTTTTTACGTTTAAATAAACTTATCATCTCTTTGTAAAAGTTTTAATACCTTTTACATTCTTTCTTCTTAGCAGATATTGTTACGTCTCCGTTTTTTTAATTGATTTTCCGTTACTTCGTGCCGACGAAACTTAAGCGACACAAGCCTTTACTTAATAAAACTGGTTTATTCTTTCCGAATATAACTTAACCGATACACTCAACAATCGCGCTAAACAAACGCTATAGCAACGAACGTCAATAATACTCCGACCGCAGATCAATTACTCACTATCTACCCACACATTACATC
>NW_013800142.1:0-769 GCF_000517525.1 Limulus polyphemus | reverse complement strand
TCTTAACTCCTACTCACCTCTCCACAGAGCAGATAATGACTGGTGAACAGGCCAATGTATGTAAAGAAATGAAAAAAGGATTAGCTCTTTTCTGAATGTGTACAAAATTCAATTCATGGAACATTCACTCACTAGGGAATGTGGGACATCATTATTCACTCACCAGGGAATGTGGGGCATCATTATTTACTCACTAGGGAATGTGGGGCATCATTAGTGGAAGGCTCCACCATTTTCTTGCAGGGAATACTCTTTGCTCACTAAAGGTGAAAGAGCAAAAAAACTTTCTGAGTGGTGCTAAAGTGTCATCATGATTGCTCAACTGGCCATTACCTCTCAGTCAATTGGCTCAGACAGTGTGTAATGTGGCTAGGGCAATAAATTAAGCCCTACAAAATTGGAGAAATACATGAAATACTTAACAGTTGCAGGGAGGAATCATCCTGTAACCGAATCTCAAAGAAAATGCAGGATCCACCCAGCTGGCATAAACACTCCAGCTCTACTTCTGATTGAGGGTTATGTCATTGTCCACTTGGTTTCATACCAGTGGGGTTATAATAACCAAAAGGGATACTCTTCATATCAACCCCCCCCCCCCAGCAACTTGGGATTGGAAAAGCAAGGGTTCTCCCATTAATCTATTAGAGGAGAAGAGAATACAGGAGAGGTGCACAGACGAAAAAATAAATTTTCTTTCATCGACATAAGATTCAACATTGACAAACTGTGCAATGAGTTAAAATGAATAGGGACAAAAGACACTAAC
>NW_013800141.1:0-1007 GCF_000517525.1 Limulus polyphemus | reverse complement strand
CCCGTCTAGATATAACTGTGGAGCAAAATTAATAGATGTTGCTACCTGTAAGAGAGTCCCGTCTAGATATAACTGTGGTATTAATTTTGCTGATGTTGCTAACTGTAAGAGACAAAATTAATACCACAGTTATATCTAGACGGAACCTGATGTTGCTAACTGTAAGAGAGTCCCGTCTAGATATAACTGTGGTATTAATTTGCTTATTTTGTAAATAATATGACTTGTGTTTTGTGAGCATGTATTTTAATTCCCCACTTATTGTAGTACAAATCTATTTCTATAATAGTAGTGGTTGTATGTTGCTGTTGTTGGGTTTAGGGCACTCTACCAGATTGTAACATCATCTGCGAACTGTCAGCAAAAAGTGTGGTTTGGGTCTTTGAGAGCATGTCTCTGACATACATGATAAACAGTGTAGGTCTAAGTACTCCTCCGTGAGGGACATCCGCCTCCGGAGTGCAGCACTCGGAGTAGGTGCCCTCAACATTTACTCGGATGCTCCTATCTTCCAGGAAGTTAGAAACCCAGCGAATAATTTCTATGGAGAGTCCTAATTTGGACAGTTTGTATCCGAGTCCGTTGTGTCATACTTTATCAAATGCTTTTTCAACATTTAGGAAGCATGCGACTGTACATTGTTCTTTATTAAAGCCGTGTATTATTTCTTCCGTTAATCTTATGAGATGATCTGTTGGTCTTGCTGTTCGGAAACCATTTTGTATTACCGGGAGTATTGATTTAGTTTCAAGGTACTTTGTTAGTCTATTATTTATAATTGTTTCAAGTAGTTTTTCCTAGGTTGGTTGTTAGACTTGTGGGTCTGTAGTTTTCGGGATTATTCGTTGACTTTCCTTCCTTTTGGAACATAAGAACATCGGCCTGTTTCCAAGCGGTTGGTATGTATTCTGTTTCTAGAGATAAGTTGTACAAAGAAGTGAAATGTTTTATTAATCTCAGTGGGCTTTTCTTGAGTAATATGTTTTGAATTTTGTTTTGTCCTGGTG
>NW_013800140.1:0-548 GCF_000517525.1 Limulus polyphemus | reverse complement strand
GTAAATACGCAAGTATGCATCGAACGTTCATACAAAATTTGGAAAGATGATCCGTCCAAATGGAACGACGTACTGGTACAAAACGCAAACGTTCCATAACTCCTTTAAAACAAACAATAGGAAGAATAAACTCTCCATATTACTACGCAACGTTAAAGTGTACCTACATACCAAATTTTGTGAAGAATCATCAATTTAGGACCCTCTGGTAACAAGAAATCGAAAAACAATCAGTAACCAAAAGCTTCACTGCAGTACACATACGCTATCACAAAAGCCAATAAAAGAGTAACATAAAACGACAACAAAAGTCGCAAAAATGATAATAAAAGGCTAGAATTTTGCATGTAAATTCGCAAGCATGCAACGAACCTTACTGAAAAAATTTCGAGAAGATCCGTCCAAATGGAAAGACGTACTGGTACAAAACGCAAAACCTTCCATAACTCCTTTAAAACAAACAGTAGGAAGGTAAAACTCCATATATTACTACGCAACGTTAAAGTGTACCTACATACCAAATTTGGTGAAGAATCATCAATTTAGGA
>NW_013800139.1:0-551 GCF_000517525.1 Limulus polyphemus | reverse complement strand
ACAGCAAACGAAGGAACCTCGGATTCACAGTTTTGTGCGATCACACTAGGCCATACCCGGCTTGTATATCCGATGTTGTTACGAAATCACACAGCAAACGAGGGAACCTCGGATTCACAGTTTTGTGCGATCACCACTAGGCCATACCCGGCTTGTATATCCGATGTTGTTACGAAATCACACAGCAAACGAGGGAACCTCGGATTCACAGTTTTGTGCGATCACCACTAGGCCATACCCGGCTTGTATATCCGATGTTGTTACGAAATCACACTAGTCCTCATCCAAAAACTTTTAACACGTCTTTATCAACTTGGATTTGATACCCGTAGTGGGCACAGCACAGATAGCCCATTGTGTTGCTTAACATCAAACAAGCATTATTTAAATTGGATACCTGTATCCATTAGTGTGAACAAATTCTGTATTAATTAAACCTTAAGATTGCATATTTAATAACGAAATCTGTTTCCACATATACTTATCATTCTAAACGTGAGAACAGTCGTAGAGCGTAAGAAGGATCAGATTCCATTGGTCGCACACAGTTC
>NW_013800138.1:0-551 GCF_000517525.1 Limulus polyphemus | reverse complement strand
GGGTTGCCTTTTAGCACAACATGTACCGCAGGTCCTGCACCATTCTTCCACATCTTGCCCCATACTTATCCAGTAAAATCTCTGCCGTAAGTAACTCAATGTCTTCTTAACTCCAAGATGTCCTCCTGTTAAACTATCATGGGATCGACACAGCACAACTTCCCGTAACTTTCTAGGTATAACTGTTTGCCAATTCGTCACTTTCCCATCTGCAGTTTCCCATCTCCGGAGAAGAATAGCATCTTCAAGCTTTAACTGGTCCCATTGTGCCCAATAGTTCTTTGTCACGGGGTTTAAACTAGACACCTTTTCCCAAGCTGGGCACAAAACACTTGCTTGTAGAAAATCGATTATTGGCTTCAAATCTTGTTTTTTCTCCTGTTATGCTTTAATATCTATACTTGGTTCCACTTCTTCACCATCAACACCTTGAGTCATTTTGACTTCAGCTTGATGGCACCTGGTTAGTTCAACCTCTCTTTTGCAGCAATGCCTGCAGTTATTTTTGCAGGGTCTTTGGCTCAGTCCGTCGGCATTTCCATGAGGTTTTC
>NW_013800137.1:0-555 GCF_000517525.1 Limulus polyphemus | reverse complement strand
ATTTTATAACTAGGAAAACCCATAACAACAAAAATATTTTACATTTTACAACTGGGAAAACTAATAACAACACAAATATTTTACATTTTATAACTAGGAAAACTAATAACAAAAATATTTTACATTTTATAACTAGGAAAACTAATAACAACATATTGTTATATTGATCTTTCAGCTGTGTCTGTCAACAATACAGAAGTTACAATGACACGTGCCCTCATGTTACCATATCAAATAACATAAAACTGAACTTTGGTCTGTCCAAAGTAACTTGTCTTGGCTATGTTTTAGTAGACTAGTATTTTGTAAAATACAGTCACATTTCAATTATTATACATTATATGTGTATATAAATTATTGCTATTTTGAAATAAGTTCTTAATCATATTTTCTTAAAACATAGAACAGTAAATAAAGATGTAAAGCAAACAATTATCTCTTTTAGTTACGACCTTAGTACTAGGTTGCTGCTTGTCATAGGTTGCTAAACCTTATAAAATTTTGAAAGTGGAGGATATGAAAAAAATATCTTTTTTAGGTTTTATATACACATTT
>NW_013800136.1:0-235 GCF_000517525.1 Limulus polyphemus | reverse complement strand
TAATTAAAGTAAAGAAAAACTCACGACACTCCATTTTTATATAAACATAAGGAAAGCCAATGAAGTTCCATTATTTATATAATTAAAGTAAAGAAAAACTCACGACACTCCATTTTTGTATAAACATAAGGAAAGCCATTGAAGTTCCATTGTTTATATAATTAAAGTAAAGAAAAACTCACGACACTCCATTTTTGTATAAACATAAGGAAAGCCATTGAAGTTCCATTGTTTA
>NW_013800135.1:0-553 GCF_000517525.1 Limulus polyphemus | reverse complement strand
GTACAGGATATTGCGGAATAAGCATATTCCATCTCAAGCATAAGACTAAACATACATGAATAAGAACAATAAGTGAAATTGCAATTTAACATAAACAATAAAATCATACGTTTATAAATCTAAAATATTAGGTCGTCAAGAAATTAATGTCGCGTTTTGGAACACTTTCCTTAACCCCCCCCACCACACACACACAAACGTACATCACGTATAATAATTAAACGAACCGCCTAAATGTCAAGTTAGTGTAGCCAAAACAATGTGTAAAGTTTAGTATGCTCTAATCCCTTATATTGATGGCACACGATGAGACACACATTCGGCATGTAATGCTGTTTGAATACAAGAAGGGAAACAACGTCTCTGTAGCCACAAAAATATCAAAGAAGTTTATGGAAAAGTTTTGAACGTTCATAAGTGTCAACGATGGTTCAGCAAATTTCATTCAGGGTGCTTTAGCCTTAAAAACTGCGATGACAGGGGCTGACATGTTGGAATTGATATTGATGCTCTGAAGACGCTTGTTGAGTCTAACCCAAGGCAACATACTCGT
>NW_013800134.1:0-554 GCF_000517525.1 Limulus polyphemus | reverse complement strand
CACCTTGTCTCCTGGTTCAAAGCTGACTTCAGTAGATCTCTTATCATAAGTTAACTTCATCGAATCAGCAGACGTTTTCAAGTTTGAACGCACTTGGTGGTGAATATCATCCATCCTTTCCGATAACATTTCCACAAACTCTGACATATTCTCAGGCAACTCTTCATAAGGTGGGCATCCCTTATTCTTGGGTCCCCTTTTAGCACTACATGTACTGCATGTCCGGCACCATTCTTCCACATCTCGCCTCATACCTATACAATAAAATCTTTGTCATATGTGACTCAATGTCTTCTTGATTCCGAGATGTCCTCCTGTTAAATTATCATGGGATTGACGCAGCACAAATTCCCGTAACTTCCTCGGTATAGCTGTTTGCAAAGTCGTCACTTTCCCATCGGTATTTTCCCATCTCCGTACAAGAATACCATTTGCAAGCCTCAACTGGTCCCATTGTGCCCAATAGTGCTTTGTCGCGGGGCTTAGACTAGACACCTTCTCCCAAGTAGGGTGCACAACACTTGCTTTTAGAAAATCAGTTATTGGCTTCAAAT
>NW_013800133.1:0-552 GCF_000517525.1 Limulus polyphemus | reverse complement strand
CTGCAAGTCAGTAAATAAAGAAAAACAATAAGTTCAAACTATTTTTACTTCATTTTCTGTTGCTTCCTAAATCATAAGGAAGCAAACAAACATATACATTAAGAAATTATTCTTTTCATTAGCACTTGAGATTTATCTATTTGACGCACTTTAACCTTACAAATCGTTTAAAACTGTAACAGACTGTAAAAAAACATAATTAAAATAAACAAACCCTTTCTCAACTATGCTTCTGTCGCATCGAGTAGCGACAATAAAAGTTAAAACCCGGAAGTAGTTTATATAACGAGTTTGTTTGTCTAAATACGACTGGGATGCACAAAAATGTGCCTCTATGTATTGCAGAAACATAATGTCCGAGTAAACAGAAACAGGGAGAGAATAATGTTCAGCAATTTATGAGTGCTAGATAAAGCTGTAATGAGTAAACAAGCATAAATTATTAAAACGAATTTCTCACACTTCACTGGCCGAAATATTTCCCCTTCTTTCATCATATCATATAATAATGTCTAACTCAAGTCCTAGATAGCATTTATTTGTTATTATGTT
>NW_013800132.1:0-554 GCF_000517525.1 Limulus polyphemus | reverse complement strand
ATATATATATATATAGTAAATTCCTAATACTTTTTTGTTGCATTTACAATGTTGTTTAACCCATGCTCTATCTGTCGGATGCTTACGTGTAATATTTTAATATTCGCACTGTTAAAAATCCTGTAATGGTTATACTAATGTTTAAAAATTAAAAATAAATGTTGATATAGTAATTCATACAGAAATTACTGACAACTAAGAAATTTTTTGCACATTTTAATTCTTATAGAATAATATTTACACATCTGCTTATAACCGTATTGTTATATTTTTTATTTTCCTTGAAATATTTGTCTAATTGGCATATTGCAAAGGCCCTGCATTGTGGGCAAAATGGTATGATAATCGCAGGTTGGTAACATGAATGACGACCTTGTATTGAGCACGAACAAGTGTCCGATTAACACTGGTAATTTTTCCGAACCGGTTTTAACCAAATATTACGTAAACACATTTACCTCATCTTGTTCGCGTTAAAATTAAAATAAATAAGCATATACGCTCTCTAAACCTAGTATTTGCGTTTAAAGCATAATGGCGAATTGAAAACAATC
>NW_013800131.1:0-554 GCF_000517525.1 Limulus polyphemus | reverse complement strand
GTCGGGAAGGGGGGGGGGGATGCTTCGCTACAAGATTGAAAGCACCTGGAATGTGACATGCAATGAGATGAATGTGGTGTGTGTGGGCCCAATATAGTAGATCCAACATTTGAAAACAGAGATCTCAACTTTTTGATACCTTGGTGATTGATATGTACTACCACCATAGAATTGTTGGAATGAATCATTACCAGACAATGTCAGGTGAGAGGAAGGAAGTGATTCAAAGCCTGACGGACCACGATGAAGCTCGAGGACATTGATATGCAAAGACTTTTCATCTATAGTCCAATGACCCGAAGCCTACTGGCACTTGACCCATGCACCCCAGCCGTGATGGGATGCATCCATGAAAATATGCAAATCTGGACGAGGAGGAAGCAGGATGCCAGCTGATGTATGGGCATTGTCCAACCACCAATGCAGATCAAGCAGAAAGTGAGGAAGTTGAAATGGTGTGGTGAATTAACAGTTCCATGTAACAAGGTCGTACAGGAGAAGGTTGGACCTGACTGAGACGAGTGTTGAAAAAGACACCCAAGTGACGAGATATT
>NW_013800130.1:0-554 GCF_000517525.1 Limulus polyphemus | reverse complement strand
CCTGATGTTGCCCGACAATTCGAAAGAAAATTTTATAAGTTACTATCGTTCTTTATCTTAAGATGTAAACTTTCCTCTTCTTCGACATAGCATGAATAATATGTTTCTGATAAAAATTTAAGGGAATTTAAGCACAATATATATATACACACACACAGACGTGTGTGTGTGTGTGTAATGTAAACATAAACATCATGTTACCAGTTAAGTTAATATTTACATCAAAAGGAAGGACTGGTGCCTGTTTTGGTTAAGGCTTGTATTGTATTATAAATATATATTAAACGAATATATAAATGTATATACTATTTTCAACGTGGAGTAGGAAGCTGATTAGAGAATTATATATATATATGTCACAAAAAATGACATCTCATATTGTTACTTTTCTACATAGTGCAATATACGTTGAGAATGTTATCTTGGCATGTCTTTGTGACACAACTAGACTAACTAAAGTTAGTAATGAATTAAGAACTGATCCTCAATATCTTATGTCAACAGTAGTACGTTATCTGAAATCCTTCTTTTTTCGAATCCAGTACTGATTCCCC
>NW_013800129.1:0-556 GCF_000517525.1 Limulus polyphemus | reverse complement strand
TGGAAAGAATTGATCAATAGCGTAAATAATGTAATGGAAAGAATTGATCAATGCGTAAATAATGTTTGGAAAAAATTGATCAATGCAAAAATAATGTTATGGAAAGAATTGATCAATGCGAAAATAATGTTATGGAAAGAATTGATCGATGCGTAAATAATGTAATGGAAATAATTGATCAATGCGTAAATAATGTTATAGATAGAATTTATCAATGCGTAAATAATGTTATGGAAAGAATTGATCAATGCGTAAATAATGTTATGGAAAAAATTGATCAATGCGAAAATAATATTATGGAAAGAACTGATCGATGCGTAAATAATGTTATGGAAATAATTGATCAATGCATAAATAATATTATGGAAAGAACTGATCAATGCGTAAATAATGTTATGGAAAGAACTGATCAATGCGTAAATAATGTTATGGAAATAATTGATCAATGCGTAAATAATATTATGGAAAGAATTGATCAATGCGAAAATAATGTTATGGAAAGAATTGATCAATGCGTAAATAATATTATGGAAAGAACTGATCAATGCGTAAATAA
>NW_013800128.1:0-554 GCF_000517525.1 Limulus polyphemus | reverse complement strand
GTAACTTACGCCACAACTGTAAGTGAATCACACACATAATACTGGTACAATAATAGTATAGACAAGATAGTTCGACTTGTCAACTGAAATTCTAAAGCAATTGAATAGGCCTAAGTGGACTTTTGACAACAAGAAGAGAAACATACATAAATAATGTTTATGATATGCCTGTAATCTCTATAGTGTGAAGACTTTGTTGTACATATATTGTTCCGAATATATGTATATTATTTGAAAACAAGTAAAGTGTGTGCTGTTTATTCATCATTGAAGTTGTCGCTAACAAGTCACACAAACCTACTGTAGAAGAATCCTAAGCCAGACAACAACATAGTATAAATTTATACTATTAAAAAATATAAGTAAAAGCCATCTATTTTGACAATTGGCATAAAGAAGAACTTGTATATATATATATATATATATTATTAGTAGTAGTAGTATTTTCAAAATCTGACAAGTATTATGAAACCGCCATTGATCAAGCTGTGAAGCAGTTGGATGTGCTAATTAGGTATTCTTCAGAAATTCAAAACCAAGTTACCAGGAGAATC
>NW_013800127.1:0-554 GCF_000517525.1 Limulus polyphemus | reverse complement strand
TTTGTGTCGCTTAAGTTTCGTCGGAACGAAGTTACAGAAAGTTAATTAACAAACGGAGACGTAACAATACTTTGAATAACAACATTTTAACGTTATCATTGCTGCAATTAGATGTAGTTTCCGGTTCCATTTGTTTTAAATTTGATTTACATAATAATCAATAAAACAAATCTGTTTACCAATACCATTCAGACTTTTTAAAGTTATAAGACTTGATATATGATTGTTAACATTATACTGAGTTGTAAACATCATAGAAACATTTCTTGACTCACCACAAACAACACTAATAATACGTTTAGGATGATCCAGACCAAAGTCCTCAATGTATTTTAAATGTATAGCCTTAATCACTGATGGTAACAGTTGTTTAAATTCTTGTCATTCAACATGCATAAATATTACACTTTCTTTGGTAGGGTATAAGTGACCTTTATATTGTCCCTATACTGATGAATGTATATCGTCATTTCATCATTAAATAGAGCAATTGTAATATACCGGTCATTTCCCAAAGGATAAGCCTGAGAATATTCTGATGGTTCATCTCACCA
>NW_013800126.1:0-554 GCF_000517525.1 Limulus polyphemus | reverse complement strand
ACTAAACGCGTAATTGGCATGCAGTAATCGACATATTTTATCTGGTTAAATGGATTTTGACTTTTATGACTCCTCCTATTTAGAGAAATCGAACGTGTCGTGACGTGACACACAATGACTTTTGTGTAGGTTAGATTGAATAGGAGTTCTATATGTATTTTTCTAGATTGGTAAATAAAATCTTCTTAAAATAATAACTTGTTGGAAAGTTACTCCACAACTGTTAGCTGAAAGTGTAAACAAGGTTTCTAAATATATATTAGTTTATATTTGTTGATGACAGTAGAAAAACCAAGACTATTTAGGTATAAAACTTTAATGTCCGAAGCGACAAAACATTTTGAATTTAGGTTTCCTTATACATTTATTATGTATCATCTTACAGGCTTTCATTTAGGCATAAACCTAAAGGCTCGTTAGTGTTTATGTAAAATGTGTGTAAAATATATACGGATTTTACAGATCCCTATAACCACACATTGATAGAATAAAAACTATGAAACATTGTAGCATATAACGTCTAAAAAAATCTTAATTCTCTCATTATTATAAGT
>NW_013800125.1:0-556 GCF_000517525.1 Limulus polyphemus | reverse complement strand
TTCCTTAAAGCCGCACCTTTTTTTCACATTTAAGGTATTTTTGATTAGATTCAAATAACCGGAGTGTTCTACAGATATTCATACGTGTCGAGCCAGTGAATTAAAAATATAAGATACTGCTAAAACATTTCACATGGCACAGAGAAGAAGAGTGGATGAAAGAAGCTTTAATAAATTAAAATGTTCGTAACTGCGAAAAAAATCTCCTACCTTCTTGTTTTAACATTTCTCATATTCACCAACTCATGCTCGCAGCTCCCCCAGTTGGTGAGCCGTAAGTTTATGGACACAATGCTAAAATCCGGGTTTCGATTCTGGTGTACAGAGCGCAGATAGCCTATTGTATAGCTTTGCGCTAAAAATTTTTCTTTTCTGTTTGTAAGGAACGGATTTTACATGTATTTGTAGCTTTGCAAGATTAAACCTTTATAACATATACATTTTACTATTTCGGTTGGATAATACAAAATAAATCATTTGTTCTAGAAAAAATAAAGGTACTCACTGCTTCTCATTGTTCTAGAAAAAATAAAGGTACTCACTGCTTCTCATTGTT
>NW_013800124.1:0-553 GCF_000517525.1 Limulus polyphemus | reverse complement strand
AAATTTAAAAGCGAATTAGATACGTTAAAGGACGACTTTTTGTCTTTTACACAAGGAGGATACATTAACCATTGACTTAACCAGCCCCAGACAATGACAAGCCCTATCCAGACCCTGCAGCTAAACCCTAATGCATACATATTCAGTCCCGTTAGAAGTCACATCCCAGATATGAATGCCAGTAATAGGAGTGATTCAGTAAGAAGGAAGCCACAGGAATACGATGTGAAAGCACCGTAGGAAGCATATAGAGCACAATTTGAGATACTGGCAGAAATGAATGGATGGACAGAAGAGCAGAAAGCAGTATATTTGGCAACGAGCTTGAAAGGACAACCACTGGAAATAGTTGGACAGTTGTCAGCAGACGACAGGCACAATTACAGAGCACTGGTAGCGGCTCTAGAACTCAGGTACGGAACCCAAAATCAGTCGGAAGTCTACAGGGCTAGGTTTAGGACGAGAATCCGTGCTAAAGGGGAGAGCCTGCAAGAGCTGGCACAGGACTTGGAAAGCATGACACACAAGGCCTACCCAACTGCACCACCCAATC
>NW_013800123.1:0-554 GCF_000517525.1 Limulus polyphemus | reverse complement strand
CCCTCCACTGTTGATGGCCTATAGCCACTGGATACACCATAGCAAAGTTGATGTTTGATCAGGAACTTCGGTTGCCAGTTGATCTGTTAACAGGACGCCCACCTTACGAAGAGTTGCCTGAAAATATGCCAGAGTTCGTAAAAGTGTTATCTGAAAAGATGGATGATATTCATAATTAAGTGCACTCAAACTTAAAACCGTCTGCTGATTCCATGAAGCTATGTTATGATAAGAAATCTACTGATGTCAGCTTTGTACCAGGAGACAAGGTGTGGTTGTATAATCCCAGGAAGTCCAAATGGAAGTCTCCTATGTTGTCTTCTCCATGGGAAGGCACATACGACACAGTGGATCGTCTTTCAGACGTGACTTTCCGAATAAAATGTGGTCGGCGAGGAAAGCCAATGGTGATGCATGCCATCAGGCTTTGGCGTTATCACGGTCCAGGACATTTCAGCTGGGATGAAGTGAATAATGGAACAAAAGACGCCTCTGAAAACGTGTCACCTGGAAAGGCCACTGTTGAAGAAGAAACTCTACTCGGTTTTGAGAAG
>NW_013800122.1:0-553 GCF_000517525.1 Limulus polyphemus | reverse complement strand
TCTCTCTCTCTGTTAGGAGGGACTATTAAAGTGAGCACACACCATAAATGCTGCCCCCCCCCAGTGTCACAGCGGTATTTCTGCGAACTTATACTGCTAGAAACCAGGTTTCGATACCCGTGGTGGGCAGAGCACAGATAGCTCTTTGTGTAGCTCTGTGCTTAATAATAAACAACAACAACAACCATAGATGCTAATATTACTATAATGCTATGGACTTTAATGCTTTGTTGAATTTGAGGTGAATCTTTGGAAATAATAAAATATAAAAAAAGATCATGAATTGTCAAGTGGGGACGAAGGTCCGGCGAATATATGTGTAAGAATGTGGCGGGACCTCCGCCAAAAATTATGAGAAATAGTAAACGTACACGCAGTTCACATGATCTAGTTAAAAAGATATAAATATGACACTATTAATTCTAGAAAATTCACTTCTGATGATGACGTTGAAACGTCGAAACTTTTGTGAGGCCACAGATTGGCCTGAATTTAAAATGTTTTTAATTGTGTATTCGTTTTAACGTCGTATGTTATTTATTATTTTAACATT
>NW_013800121.1:0-551 GCF_000517525.1 Limulus polyphemus | reverse complement strand
CACATCTGCCGTTTAGAGTGATTTTCACATGGATATAAGGTAAGTTTACTTACTTTAGAAAATTACTTATAATTTTACTGTCTTAAGAGCAAAAAATATAATTATAATAGTAATATTCTTGGTAGATTAACACTGAAAAAATACCTGCATTTGTGAACGATATTTGAGAAATAGCATTATTTTTTGCACCATATACGAAATTGTAAAATGACGTGTTTGTTAAGTTACAGTTTTTAGAACAGCGAAAACTGTTGATTAAATTTACATATTGAAGATGATTTTCGAAATGATGGAAGAACTTCAAAGCGAAACATTATAGTAAAATGTCTTTCAGGGTTGAAAAGCATAGAGAGTAACAACAGTGGACAGCAATGATAGGTTGTTACAGACTATTTTTTTACTTCAATCGAAAACTCCGTACTCTACTGAACTGAATTGGTTAAGACAAATTTCGATCTTAACATATTATTTAGTAACACTTTTAGTTTGTAATTTTTAAGCAAGATTCAATTGTGATCTCTACAAGAAACTAGAAGCTCTAACGCTTTCGA
>NW_013800120.1:0-554 GCF_000517525.1 Limulus polyphemus | reverse complement strand
AAAATGATAATACCAAGCTAGAACTTTACTTGTAATTACGCAAGTATGCAACGAACGTTCATATAAAATTTTGAAAAGATCCATCCAAAATGGAACGTAGTACTGGAACAAAACGCAAAACCTTTTATAACTCCCTTAAAATGAACCGTAGGAGGGTGAAACTCTGCACAAACACACTAAACGCAAAACCTTTTATAACTCTCTTAAAATGAACAGCAGAAGGGTTATATTCTGCATATAACTGTGCTACGATAGAGCGTTCCTACATACCTAATTTGGTAAAGAACCATCAATTCAAGACTCTCTGGTAACAAGAAATCGAGAAACAATCAGTAACCAAAAGCGTCACTTCATTACACATACGCTTTCAGGGAATCCAATAAAGGAGTAACAAAAAACGACCACGAAAATCGTAAAACTAATAATAGAAAGTTTGAATTTTGTAAATAAATGTAAAAGGTTCCCACGAACCTTGCATAAAAAGTTTTAAGAAGATTCGTCTGAATGTGACAAAGTACTGGTACAAAACGAATAACCTTCCATAACTCCCTTAG
>NW_013800119.1:0-949 GCF_000517525.1 Limulus polyphemus | reverse complement strand
TGTTGAGATTATTAACTACACTTAGTTTGTTACTGGACCTGTCTTTAACAGTAACATGTTGAGATTATTAACTACACTTAGTTTGTTACTGAACCTGTCTCTAACAGTAAAATGTTGAGATTATTAGGTACACTTAGTTTGTTTCTGGACCTGTCTCTAACAGTAAAATGTTGAGATTATTAACTACACTTAGTTTGTTACTGGACCTGTCTCTAACAGTAACATGTTGAGATTATTAACTACACTTAGTTTGTTACTGGACCTGTCTTTAACAGTAAAATGTTGAGATTATTAACTACACTTAGTTTGTTACTGGACCTGTCTCTAACAGTAAAATGTTGAGATTATTAACTACACTTAGTTTGTTACTGGACCTGTCTCTAACAGTAACATGTTGAGATTGTCAACCACACCATTTGTATACTATTTCAAGTCACGTATTTTGCCATAGTTATTAACAGTTTAAATTGGATAAGCACGTGTAATTAGGTGTATCGTAAGAGAACATTTTATTTTACTCCGAAGCTGACGAAAATCATAAAACGAGCCCCTCAGTCAAACATAAGAATCTTTAACCTTGTTTCTTAGTTACCTATACTGGGTTGATGTCTTGGGGACTTCGGGAACACCCCCGGGTGATCAGGAGACAAACTGTCACTCTTTCTCTCGTAAGTAAGGCGGGCTTTGTTTGTCTGTCTGTGGCGAAAACTCTTTCAACTTCCCGACCTCCGATCATCCCGAAATTTGGGGAAATTTCTGGGTATGCCACAAAATGATTCCCAAAGCCCTTACTTTACGTGTTTGACAGTCCTCTCAATTCTTCACTTGCCTTGGTGCTGGCGAATGACGCCACGCCCGCCGTTCTGCCAACCACGTCAAGTCAAATTAGCTTAAGTTAGATCATCCCCTATAAGGACGTGAGAGACAATTATACTTGCCAAAAGACATT
>NW_013800118.1:0-554 GCF_000517525.1 Limulus polyphemus | reverse complement strand
CAATAACAGTCACCCTCACACACACACACAAAAAAAGGTCCTTCGCAAGGAAATCTCCATCTACATTTTTAAAAATCTCCATTAAAGAACTAATACACCAACCTTGTTTCCTTCAACACAGTGTAGTCTCAGAGTATCGCCGGTCTTTTCATTAACCAAATCAAACTCGTGTTTGTAGGCCACACAAATTTGGTTGTCGTCCCCTTTTACAGGACTGTCCACCAGGGTGATCAATTGAGCAGGTTCGGGTACAGAGAGCTCCTAGATTTATTAATTTTACAAATCCATAACAAAGTAGTTACTTGTAAAATCAGTTAAACAGAACGTTGTTTTCTATACATATCTGCCTAAAATTTGTATCTGATAGTTCCAGGTTTACTATTTGGTGAGTTCTTAATATAATTATGGGCTGTTAAGTAACATATAAAACAAATTAGTAAAACTATGAAATCTGGTTAAGTCCGATGAAAACTTATAGGAAACTTGGTTAATTTTGACGATTAACTACAGAAAACCTTTTAGTTTCAATCAGAAAAATCCAGGAAACCTTTTAG
>NW_013800117.1:0-203 GCF_000517525.1 Limulus polyphemus | reverse complement strand
GAAGACTGAAGAATTAACAATACTGAGTACTGTCAATAAGAAGACACAAGATTTAACAATAATGTGCACCATCAATAAGAATACAAAAGATTTAACAATGCTGTGTATTAACAATAAGATGACACGAGATTTAACGATACTGTGTACTATCAATAAGAAAACACAAAATTTAACAATACTGTGTACTGTCAATTAGAAGATAC
>NW_013800116.1:0-842 GCF_000517525.1 Limulus polyphemus | reverse complement strand
GGAACTGCAGATGGGAAAGTGACGACCTGGCAAACGGTTATACCGAGAAAGTTACAGGAAGTTGTCAATTTCATGATACTTTAACAGGAGGACATCTTGGAGTTAATAAGACTTTGATTTACCTATGACACAGATTTTACTGGATAGGTATGAGACAAGATGTGGAAGAATGGTGTGGAACATGCAGTACATGTTGTGCTAAAAGGGGACCCAACCATAAGGGATGTGCTCCAATGAAGTTATATCAAGTTGGCGCACCATTGGAAAGAGTATCCGTCGATATTGCTTTCAGATATTAGTGACTTCTTCTTCAGATTTGGTATGCCATATGAACTGCATTCAGATCAAGGCCGTAACTTTGAATCAGCTATGTTCCAAGAATGCTGCAAGTTGTTTGGCATCCGAAAGACCAGGACTACGCCACTTCATCCACAGTCTGATGGGATGGTAAAAAATTACAACTGGACACTGGGACAGGAATTGGCAAAGTTTTGTAATAGCCGCCAAGATGACTGGGATGTCTTGCTCCCTCCACTATTGATGGCCTTTTGAACAGCAGAGCATGAAACCACTGGATACACTCCAGCAAAGTTGATGTTTGGTCGGGAACTTCGGTTGCCAGTGGATCTGTTAATACGACGCCCATCTTATGAAGAGTTGCCTGAAAATGTGTCAGAGTTTGTGAAAGTGTTATCGGAAAGGATGGATAATATTCACCATCAAGTATGTTCAAACTGGAAAACGTTTGCTGATTCGATGAAGATATCTTATGATAAGAGATCTACTGAAGTCAGCTTTGTACCAGGAGACAAGGTGTGGTTGTATAATCCTAGGAAGATCAA
>NW_013800115.1:0-554 GCF_000517525.1 Limulus polyphemus | reverse complement strand
GTTGAGGAGGCAAGAGATGCCACACCCTTTCAGTTTTCCTAAACATTTTTGACAGATAAAAGAATGAAGGAGTAATCTTAAAAATTATCATGAACTTAAGATGATCTTGCATAGCTAACATGGATTTTAGCATTTAAATGTATTGTTAAAAACAAATTTTTTATTTTAAAAGTTCACCTACAGCTCAATTGGCAGTGTTCCAGTTACAGTTGATGTTAATTACCCAACCAAATTCCTAAATTCTCTTGAACCACTGGGGATGCCAGGTCATATTCTGAAATTAAAGGATGGCTCATCAATAATGTTGTCAAGAAATCTTGATCCACCAAAATTATGTAATGGTACAAGTTTAGTTGTTAAGACTTTGCTGCCACATGTTATTGAAGCAATAGGTCATGCCCAAGGTGAAGACGTCTTCATTCCATGAATTATTTTGCTACCAAGTAATTACCCCTTTGAATTTAGAAGGCTCCAATTCCCAATTACAATATGTTTTGCAAAGTGTCAATTAATAAGGCACAAGGTCAAAGTTTAAAGGTTGCTGAATTGTTCCT
>NW_013800114.1:0-552 GCF_000517525.1 Limulus polyphemus | reverse complement strand
GTCATATGCGTCGTACGGTAATGGATATGACGAATATAGTGTGGTTGAAATACAATTATCGTACACTCTTCTAATTCTTGAAAGTCATATGCGTCGTCGGTAATGGATATGACGAATATAGTGTGGTTGAAATACAATTATCGTACACTCTTCTAATTCTTGAAAATTACTAAAAGACTAGATTAAGAATTTAGTGTTAAAAAGGTAATAGGCCTAACATAATGTTTTATGACAAATATCATTGATTTTTTGCCCCGGCATGGCCAGGTGGTTAGGACGCTCGACTTGCAATCTGCGGGTCGCGGGTTCGCATCCCCATCCTACCAAACATGCTCGCCCTTTCAGCCGTGGGGGCGTTATAATGTGACGGTCAATCCCACTATTCGTTGGTAAAAGAGTAGCCCAAGAGTTGGCGGTGGGTGGTGATGACTAGCTGCCTTCCCTCTAGTCTTACACTGCTAAATTAGGGACGGCTAGCGCAGATAGCCCTCGTGTAGCTTTGCGCGAAATTCAAAAAAACAAACAAACAAACAATCATTGATTTTAGCATTT
>NW_013800113.1:0-554 GCF_000517525.1 Limulus polyphemus | reverse complement strand
TATCTACAATAAAATATGTTACTCACCTATCTACAATAAAATATGTTACTCACCTATCTACAGTAAAATATGATATGTATCCACTTACAATAAAATATTATATGTACCTACCTACAATAAAATACAATATGCACCTACCTGCAGTAAAATTTGATACATACCTAGTTACAATAAAATATATGTACCTACCTACAGTAAAATATTATATGTACCTACCTACAGTAAAATACAGTATGTGCCTACCTACAGTAAAATATTATATGTATCTACCTACAGTAAAACGAATGAGATCCTTGCTGACTACAGTTTCCAAAACTGCCGCACGGATCACCTGGAAATGTAAGAAACATTCACAATAACACACACACACACACATCTGAACAGGTAATATCTATAAACGTTGACCAATAATTCTACATTTAACAAATATCCATCAGCACCGATCTGTAAAAGTTGAAGGTTGAAGTACGTGCTAACAACAAAACATCATTATTTGACTGGGGGGCAACGAACCGTTCAATCACTTGGTTTTATTTCCCAAAGGAATCTTAGAA
>NW_013800112.1:0-552 GCF_000517525.1 Limulus polyphemus | reverse complement strand
ATAGTGCATATTGGACGTGAAGAAGGGAGCAAGTTGCACGTGGGGAAAAACGCGCCTGATTTAAATGTCACACCTGAACGCTCACATCCTTTTAATTATGTTTGAAAGTATGAACATTGCTCAACATCATAAAAATTAAACCTTATTTTCAATAAGCAATCCTGAAAAATATTTGGGGGTGCTTAACTTTTTTCCAGGTGTATATATCAAAAACTCAAACTCAGTATTCACATAACTAAATTAACTGACTAACTAGCTAATAGTAACAGAGAAACTGACTAATAACATCAATAAATCATCTCCTATAACCTAACTTGCGTTTTATACTACTGAAATCGTTTCCTAAAATTTCAAAAAACGTTCTAATCATTACCCCACGCCCATTATGTGACAGCAAAACACTTTCTGGGTAAATAATAATGATTGTTTGTTTGTTTGAAGCTGAGCACAAAGCTACACAATGGGCTATCTGTGCTCTGCCCACCGCGGGTATCGAAACCCGGATTCTAGCGTTGTAAGTCCGCAGACATACCACTGTGCCACTGGGGGGGC
>NW_013800111.1:0-554 GCF_000517525.1 Limulus polyphemus | reverse complement strand
CAATGCAGTCCTTCTAATAATATATATTTGTGGATGAAATGAATGCTGCTCTTCTATTTGTCAGTTAATCAGATCCTACCAACACCTTTTATTTAAGGTTGTTACTATATAATAAACTTGGAAATAAATTGTACCTGATGATGACAAAACTTTGTCAAAACGTTGTACATTCGTTGTTATATTAAACTTGTATTAAAGTTTTTCTTCATTACCCATTCGAGCTGTCTACAAGCATTATAAGTAATTAACAAATTTACTTAAATCTGGAACGACCTCTTAGTTATTTCTGTTTCAAAATGTGTGCCTTTATTTTTTGTAGTCTGTCAAGAAGTTTAGGTTTATAAAGAAATTACAGTGACCATGTTAATGCCTTTTTGATGACCATGCTATAACCCTCTCAGTACTATATTAAGACAAATCAAATTTTTGGAACTTAACACCTATATATCATAGTGATGGTTCATCTTGTTGTTAAATAACTAATAAACTTGTGCTATAATGTATTGTTAACAGTCATTTCTTTGTCCTTTATATATTAAACTTGTATTAAAGTT
>NW_013800110.1:0-555 GCF_000517525.1 Limulus polyphemus | reverse complement strand
ACACACTATAAATTTAAAAAAAAGAATATTTCGTCGTTTCTAAAGGTAAAAAAACAACTTTCTGTTACTCAGTTTGGAAAAAATCGAAAATGTGTATTTAATTTGGAAAGAAGACGTAATGGTCTTCTAGATTTAGTTATTTTATTTCAATGATTTTAATTTTAAAGCTCTAAATTTCTTCCCTTTTTCTAGATCAAAATTTATCATAAAAATTCGTTTAGTGTTTATTTCATACAAAAACTAAAAATTGAGACACTATAAGTTTAAGAAAGAATATTACGTCGTTTCTAAACCTAAAACGAGAAAATTCTGTTACACAGAATAGAAACAGTGGAAAAGATGGATTGAATTTAGAAAGAAGACGTAATGGTCTTCTAGATTTAGTTATTTTAATTCAATAATTTTGATTTTAAAGCTCTAATTTTCTTCACTTTTTCTTGATAATTAGAAAACAATCCGAGATATCCGAATTTTTGTTAACAAACCAATGAATAAATATTCGGCGTTTTGATCAAAGGAGTTCCATTTTGAAAAGCGAACAATAAGTACTTCTTC
>NW_013800109.1:0-554 GCF_000517525.1 Limulus polyphemus | reverse complement strand
GAAATCTGTTTTGTTTTTTACTATGTTTATTAATTTCATTTTTCGATGTTTATTTCTTTGCTCAACTATATTGTTGGTGTGAACGTGCTTTGTAGTCACTATGAGAAAAATCTGTACACTGGATAGGTGAAGTGAAGAAAAAGTGTCATTGGCCACTATTCAGTTCTTCACATTATATAGCCACACAGTAGCAGATATAATAAATAATCTTAGTATTCCGAAAATGGTTTAATCACACTTTGATCAATGTGTAGATTGAACTGGACCTCTCTTGAACTTAGACTTCGAGATAAAACAATTCTCGGAATACTACGTTTATTTCTTATTTCTTAGCTATTTTCGAGTTTTATGTAGATAGTTTTGAAATCGTTTCTTGCGGAGCTTTCACTTTTTGTATACGTGGAGTATAAAATCAATTTTTTCAGTTTTTTTTCTCAAAATTCTTCTCTGTTCATTGTGTACTTTAATTTGTATCACATGATTTATTATATTGTGATTGTTGTGAATGTTCTAATTATAAGGCAAGCATACACACATAACCTTGCTATGATTAT
>NW_013800108.1:0-1360 GCF_000517525.1 Limulus polyphemus | reverse complement strand
AAACTGCTTCAATTAGATAAAGGCAGGTTGTTTCACTCCTTTAAGTCTCAAGCGGGATGCTTATTACATACATATTGTAAAATTTGGTTAAAGCAAAGTAAGGATCCACTAGCCGTGGTCGCTAGGTGCTTGCGTTGCAAGCACTCAGTCTAGCATTTTCTACAGTGCTTGATATTCATAATGTTTTTTAATGGCGAAATATAGGTTATTTTGAAAGCGATTTTAAAGCAGATTCTATATTTTTTGCACATCCATATCTCTAAGAGAAGGAATACTTGTATCAAGTTATTGTTATTACTGGACAAATCACGGGTGCTGAAAATATGCAAACATTTTGAGAAACTTCACGCGGCTCTAGATTCAACAGTAGATATACTTGGTGAATGAAATTTTGCGGACCTGTTATAGAGGTGTATAATGTCAGGATATTGTTTATTAATTCTGGAAAAGAAGATTGAGCACGTATATTTCATACATAATGAGCAAACTATGTAAACAGAAAATACTATATATTTATTGTACCCATTTTACAACAATATTGAAGCTAATACGTAACAAATCTGCAAACTGTTAATTGAGGTAATAAAATACAAGTATTTAGATTAAAATATAATCTAAACGTAAAATATAATCCTAAAGAAACGTAGAATTATACTTGTCATAGGCCTTTAGTATTAGGCCTAATACATTTTAACTCGAATTTTGTTCCTTAGGGATTTTCAACAATTAAAAGAGTGTATAATAACAATACTTTAACCACATTGTATTTGTCATATCATATTGTTATTAAAAAATGTAATAGGCCTAACACTAATGTTTTGTAACAAATATAATATTAATCATTCTTCGCCAGCTTTTAAAAGGCGTACACATAATAGAAACGGAGAATTCTGTAGCTCGTATTTCTTGTCATCCAAAATAAGTATTGTTATACGTGTTCTTCCACTTGTGGAAATAGGAGTTCGTCGTCATGGCAGCAAAACTCGCTGTCTCCGGCAAACAAAAGTCAATCCACACAACTACAGTATTTTTATCAGGCCGGGCAACAATGATATCTTTATTGCATGCTAGTTCTTTAAGATATAAGAATTCTTCTCGGGACAAGAGGGAGTCCTGTGAGAGTTAAAGTTGTAAAAAGACAATAAGACAATGATTTTTATTCTAGTCTTAATAATCTTTTCAACATCAAGAGTGTCAGCAGGTTGGGATTTTAACGTTTTATAAATAGTTTCAATGGGTTAAGGTCATCATTAAATTGTAACTTCAATGATAACAAGCAGAAGTTTAGACCTATAATTAGAACTATTAACTTAAATGATAACAAGCAGAAGTTTAGACCTATAACTAGAACTATTAACTT
>NW_013800107.1:0-554 GCF_000517525.1 Limulus polyphemus | reverse complement strand
AGTGGACCTGATAACAGGACGCCCACCTTAAGAAGAGTTGCCTGAAAATGTACCAGAATTTACTGAAGTCAGCTTTCTAACAGGACACAACGTGTGGTTGTATAATTCCAGGAAGATCAAAGTGAAGTTTCCTAAGTCATCTTCTCCATGGGAAGGCCCAAAGTGGATCATCTCTCAGACGTGACTTTCCGAATAAACTGTGGTCGGCGAGGTAAGTCAAACGTGGTGCATGCCAACAGGCTTTGGCGTTATCATGGTCCACGACATTTCATTTTGAACGAAATGAACAACAGAACAAATGACGCTGCTGTAGATGTGTCACCACTAATGTGACTGCTACCGATAATGGAACATTTCCTGAAGGAGCAGATGAATCCCACGTGAAGCAGAAGCCAATGAGACGGAAACCAGTACTAAAGAAGAAACGTCCTGTAAAATTAAGAAACTTTGTTGTATGTTAATTTTGTGTTTGTAAATTCTTTACATTTAATTAAGTTATTGTTAATTATCTATTGATTTAATGAATTTCTGGAATGATCATAAATGGATCGGGG
>NW_013800106.1:0-554 GCF_000517525.1 Limulus polyphemus | reverse complement strand
GCCAAAGGTGCAACTTTGTCATAGATCTGCATCTCAGCAAACCCTTGTGAGCATCAAGGTGTTAGATAACGAAGGAGTACCAGAAGCCACACAGAAGCTTTATGGTGTGACGGGACATTCTACAAGGTTGTGGAGACCAGTGTGGGTAACTATTGAACTCATGGGCATAAAGGACAAACAGAAAGTATACTTGGCGGACATTGAAGACGAATGCATATTAGGATTGGACTATCTACGATCGAGAAAGTTTGTAATTGATTTTAATAAAATGATGTTTGGGAACAACAAAGGCCAAGTTCCGGTAACTGTCAAAAGAGAGGTTCAACAAATTAGGTGTCATTGGGCTGAAGTCAAGCCGACTGAAAAAGTTGATGATGATGAAATGGAACTAAATACAGATATCAAAGCAGAACAGGAGAAAGATCAGGATTTGAGGCCAATGATTAATTCTCTAAAAGCGAGTGTTGTGCACCCTGCTTGGGAGAAGGTGTCTAGTCTAGCCCCGTGACAAAGCACTATTGGGCACAATGGGACCAGTTGAAGCTTGAAAATGG
>NW_013800105.1:0-555 GCF_000517525.1 Limulus polyphemus | reverse complement strand
GAGTTGCTGTACAAAATAACGGTAAAGATGAGTATGGTGGTTATAAATTCTATAACTAGAATTACACCTATGTGTTCATTGAGTAGTTGTACCAAATAAGGCTAAAGATGAGTGTGATGGTTATAAATTCGGTAACTATAGTTACACTTAGGTGTTTATGGAGTAGTTGTACCAAGTAAGGCTAAAGATGAGTATGGTGGTTATAAATTCTGTAACTAGAGTTACACCTATGTGTTTATTGAGTTGTTGTACCAAGTAAAGCAAAAGATGAGTATGATGGTTATAAATTCGGTAACTAGAGTTACACCTAGGTATTCGTGGAGTTGTTGTACCAAATAACGCTAAAGATGAGTATGATGGTTATAAATTCGGTAACTAGAGTTACACCTAGGTATTCGTGGAGTTGTTGTACCAAATAACGCTAAAGATGAGTATGTTGGTTACAAATTCGGTAACTAGAGTTACACCTAGGTCTTCGTGGAGTTGTTGTACCAAATAACGCTAAAGATGCGTATGGTGGTTACAAATTCGGTAACTAGAGTTACACCTAGGTTT
>NW_013800104.1:0-550 GCF_000517525.1 Limulus polyphemus | reverse complement strand
ACCATTCAAGATGTAGCCAGTAGAATACCGTTCAAGATGTAGCCAGTAGAATACCATTCAAGATGTAGCCAGTAGAATACCATTCAAGATGTAGTCGGTGGAGTACGATTCGAGATGTAGTCGGTAGAATACCATTCGAGATGTAGCCAGTAGAATACCATTCAAGATGCAGCCAGTAGAATACCATTCAAGATGTAGTCAGTAGAATACCATTCAAGATGTAGTCAGTAGAATACCATTTAAGATGTAGTCAGTAGAATACCATTTAAGATGTAGTCAGCAGAATACCATTCAAGATCTAGCCAGTAGAATACCATTTAAGATGTAGTCAGCAGAATACCGTTCAAGATGTAGCCAGTAGAATACCATTCAAGATGTAGCCAGTAGAATACCATTCAAGATGCAGCCAGTAGAATACCATTCAAGATGTAGCCAGTAGAATACCATTCAAGATGTAGTCAGCAGAATACCATTTAAGATGTAGCCAGCAGAATACCATTCAAGATCTAGCCAGTAGAATACCATTTAAGATGTAGTCAGTAGAATACCA
>NW_013800103.1:0-780 GCF_000517525.1 Limulus polyphemus | reverse complement strand
GTTACCTTACAATTCATTCAGCTTGGATAGTAGCTTTTGTTACTTTACAATTCATTCAGCTTGCATAGTGGTTAGTGTTACCTTACAATTCGTTCAGCTTGGATAGTAGCTAGTATTCCCTTACAATTCATTCAGCTTAGATAGTAGCTAGTGTTACCTTACAATTCATTCAGCTTGGATAGTAGCTAGTGTTTTCCTAAAATTCACCCATATGGGATAGTAGCTAGTATTACCTTACAATTCATTCAGCTTGGATAGTAGCTATTGTTACCTTACAATTCATCCAGATGGGATAGTAGCAAGTGTTAACTTACGATTCATTCAGCTTGGATAGTATCTAGTATTACCTTACAATTCATTCAGGTTATATAGTAACTAGTATTACCTTACAATTCATTTAGCTTGGATAATAGCTAGTGTTACCTTACAATTCATTCAGCTTGGATAGTAGCTTGTGTTACGTTACATTTCATTCAGCTTGGATAGTAGCTAGTGTTACCTTACAATTCATTCAGCTTGGATAGTAGCTAGTGTTACCTTACAAATCATCCAGATAGGATAGTAGCTGGTATTACCTTACAATTCATTCAGCTTGGATAGTAGCTAGTGTTTCTGGATGAATTGTAAGGTGGTAACACTTGCTACTATCCCACTTGGATAGTAGCTACTGTTACATTACAATTCATTCAGGTTAGATAGTAACTAGTATTACCTTACAATTCATTCAGCTTGGATAGTAGCTAGTGTTACCTTACAATTCATTCAGCTTGGATAGTAGCT
>NW_013800102.1:0-1939 GCF_000517525.1 Limulus polyphemus | reverse complement strand
TATTGATAGTACATAGGATTGTTAAATCTTGTGTCTTCTTATTGACAGCACACAGTATTGTTAAATCTCGTGTCCTCTTATTGATAGTACACAGTATCGTTAAATCTTGTGTCTTCTTATTGACAGTACACAACATTGTTAAATCTCGTGTCTTCTTATTGATAGTACACAGTATCGTTAAATCTTGTCTCTTCTTATTGACAGTACACAACATTGTTAAAACTTGTGTCTTTTTATTGACAATACACAGTATCGTTAAATCTTGTGGCTTGTTATTGATAATACACAGTATTGTTATATCTTGTGTCTTCTTATTGACATTACACAGTATTGTTAAATCTTGTGTCTTCTTTCTGACCTTACACAGTATTGTTAAATCTTGTGTGTTGTTTTTGATAATACACAAAACACAAGATTTAACAATACTATGCACTGTCTATATGAAGACACAAGATATAGCAATACTAATAAAAAGACACGAGATTTAACGATACTGTGTACTATCAATAAGAAGACACGAGATTCAACAATACAGTGTACTGTCAATAAGAAAACACAAGATTTAACAATCCTATGTACTATCAAAAAGAAGAAACAAGATTTAACGATACTATGTACTGTGAATAAGTTATTGACAGTACACAGTATTGACAAGATTTAACGATTATGTGTACTGTCAATAAGAAGACACAAGATTTATGTGTACTAACAATAACAAGCCAGTATCGTTAAATCTTATGGCTTACAGTATCGTTAAATCTTGTGTCTTCTTATTGATACTATGTACTGTCAATAAGAAGACACGAGATTTAACAATACTGTGTACTATCAAAAAGATATTTAACAATGCTGTGTACTGTCAATAAGAAGACACATGATTTAACGATACTGTGTACTATCAATAACAAGCCATAAGATTCAACGATACTGTGTACTATCAATAACAAGGCACAAGATTTAACGTTTGTCTTCTTATTGACAGTACACAGTTTCGTTAAAGCTTGTGGCTTGTTATTGATAGTACACAGTATCGTTCCAATCTTATGGCTTGTTATTGATAGTACACAGTATCGTAAAATCATGTGTCTTCTTATTGACAGTACACAGCATTGTTAAATATTTTGTCTTGACAGTATACAGCATTGTTAAAACTTGTGTCTTTTTATTGATAGTACATGATTTAACGATACTGTAAGACACTGTACAGTCAATAAGCAGCATTGTTAAAACTTGTGTTTTTTATTGACAGTACACAGTATCGTTAAATCTTGTGGCTTTTTTGTGATAGTACACAGTATTGTTAAATCTTATCTTCTTTTTGATAGTACACAGTATCGTTAAATCTTGTGTCTTCTTATCGACAGTGAACAGTATTGTTAAATTCTTTGTCTTCTTATTGACAGTACACAGTATCGTTAAATATTGTGGCTTGTTATTGATAGTACACAGTATCGTTAAATCTTGTGTCTTCTTATTGACAGTACAGAGCATTGTTAAAACTTGTGTCTTTTTATTGATAGTACACAGTATCGTTAAATCATGTGTCTTCTTATTGACAATACACAGCATTGTTAAAACTTGTGTCTTTTTATTGACAGTACACAGTATCGTTAAATCTTGTCTTCTTATTGATAGTACATAGGATTGTTAAATCTTGTGTTTTCTTATTGACAGTACACAGTATTGTTAAATCTTTTGGCTTGTTAGTGATAGTACACAGTATCGTTAAATCTTGTCTTCTTATTGATAGTACGTATGATTGTTAAATCTTGTGTCTTCTTATTGACAGTACACAGTATTGTTAAATATTTTGTCTTCTTTTTGACAATACACAGTTTCGTTAAATCTTGTGGCTTGTTATTGATAGTACACAGTATCGTTAAATCTTATGGTTATTATTGATAGTACACAGTATCGTTAAATCATGTGTCTTCTTAGT
>NW_013800101.1:0-1062 GCF_000517525.1 Limulus polyphemus | reverse complement strand
GTATCTGGCATCTTATTATCCTGATTAACTTACATCTTACTGTAGATGTAAGCTGTATCTAGCATCTTATTATCCTGATTAACTCATTACTGACTGATGATGTAAGTTGTATCCAGCATCTGACTATCCTGATTAACTCACTATTTACTGATGATGTAAGTTGTATCTGGCATCTTATTATCCTGATTAACTCACTATTTACTGATGATGTAAGTTGTATCCAGCATCTTATTATCCTGATTAACTCACTATTTACTGATTATGTAAGTTGTATCCAGCATCTTATTATCCTGATTAACTTACATCTTATTGATAATGTAAGTTGTATCCAGCATCTTATTATCCTGATTAACTCACTATTTACTGATGATGTAAGTTGTATCCAGCATCTTACTATCCTGATTAACTCACTATTTACTGATGATGTAAGTTGTATCCAGCATCTTAATATCCTGATTAATTTACATCTTACTGTAGATGTAAATTGTAACCGGCATCTTATTATCCTGATTGGCTCACTACTTGACGTAATTTTCAAGTAATTTATTTTACCAAGCTCATGAACGGCTAACCAATCTAGCATCTAAACCATTTAGGCCCATTTCATCTGGCTTTAAAGTGGCTTTAGGGAATTCCAACCATTATTATGATTACGTTCTAATAGTGTGAGAACAATAGTATGCAAATATAATATAAAGAGAACTTATTAGATGTTGCCCTTGTTTAATCTTCCAAAATAGCTAAAACGAAGTTAAAATATACGCAGTGACAGGAAAATCATTTTATTTCCCTCAAGTAACACCAAAAGGGATATATTAAAGTGTAACATTGATGAAACTAAATGGTTAGTCAACAGAAAAAACCTGGCGTTATTATAAGGAAACTACATCCATACATATATATATACCTACTATGATAGCCTCCAGAGGGCGTATGTTTATAGAATAGTCACTAGATATTTATAGTATTTTGACACTTGTGTATAAAGTTAAAATCATAAATAACATTCAACGTTAAACTGGTACACAATAAAAAAAAAAACATTTTATTTAGGCCTATCTA
>NW_013800100.1:0-1050 GCF_000517525.1 Limulus polyphemus | reverse complement strand
TTACACACATTGTTGCTGTCAATTTGTGACCGTCTTATATATACAAGACTACACTATATCTAGAAGGATCCCGAGATTTAAGGAAAGGACGTGAATGTTCGAGAATGACGTGGCGTGATACTAGTCACGTGACCTCTGCTGACGCAACAATATATCTTATCTATCACTAGCTTAGCCCTCAGTGGCACAGCGGTATGTCTGCGGACTTACAACGCTAGAAACCGGGTTTCGATACCCGCGGTGTGCAGAGCACCGATAGCCCATTGTTTAGCTTTATGCTTAATTACAAACAAATCACCAGCTTAAAGATACTGTTGCGTCAGCGAGATCACGTGATTAGTATCACGCCACCCGTTTTCTAGAAATATCCTGTTCCTTCGGGAGTGCCCTAGCATTTGCTAGATTGGGGGTGGTCTGGTATGTATAAGATGGTCACCGCGTGATGGGAGATTGTGTAGGTAGTGAGTAATTGAACTGCAGTCAGGGAGTATTGTTGAAGTTAACGTTCGTTGTTATAGCGTTTGTTATAGCGCGACTGTTGAAATTAAGCGTATCGTAAAGTTGTATTCGGAAAGAATAAACCAGTTTTATTAAGTAAGGACTTGTGTCGCTAAAGTTTCGTCGGAACGAAGTTACGGAAAATCAACTAACGACTGGAGGCGTAACAATATCTTTAGAAAGAATTCGATTGTAAATAATTTGATAAGCAAGCATGAGAAACACATAAGAAAAAAGAATTTATATAACAAGTCAGCACTAGTAGAAATTTTTGAACGTGACATAATTTAGTGAAAGATTATTTTCAACAGTCTCATATTTTTTAAAACTTTAGGCCACAATCACTGTCCTGACCACTTGGATCACACAATCTGTTTTGAAAATAGAGAATCTTGTATAACGAAAACTCATAAAAAGTGTCGAGTTCACAAAGCCATCGGTTCTCTAAGTAATCAGTCTATTCGATAAATCTCCTTCTGTAACAGCAAAATACGTATTGTTGCGTCATCGAGATCATGTGATTCTCACGCTCTTTCCTTTCTTGAATTATCC
>NW_013800099.1:0-652 GCF_000517525.1 Limulus polyphemus | reverse complement strand
CCTAGGTGTAACTCTAGATACAGAATTTATAACCACTATACTCATCTTTAGCCTTACTTGGTACAACTTGTTTATGGAGTAGTTGTACCAAGTAAGGCCTAGGAGTAACTCTAGTTACCGAATTTGTAACCAAGATACTCATCTTTAGCGTTATTTGGTACAACTACTCTATCAACACCTAGGTGTAACTCTAGTTACTGAATGTGTAACCCATACTCATCTTTAGCGTTATTTGGTACACCAACTCCACGAACACCTAGGTGTAGCTCTAGTTACCGAATTTATAACCCCATACTCATCTTTAGCGTTATTTGGTACAGCAACACCACGAACACCTAGATGTAACCCTAGTTACCAAATTTGTAACCACCATACACATCTTTAGCGTTATTTGGTGCAACAACTCCACGAATACCTAGGTGTAACTCTAGTTATCGAATTTGTAACCACCATACTCATCTTTAGCTTTACCTGGCACAACTACTCCATGAACACTTAGGTGTAACTATTGTTACCGAATTTATAACCATCACACTCATCCTTAGCATTATTTGGTACACCAACTCCACGAACACCTAGGTGTAACTCTAGTTACCGAATTTATAACCACCATACTCATCGTTAGCGTTATTTGGTACAACAACTCCACGAA
>NW_013800098.1:0-553 GCF_000517525.1 Limulus polyphemus | reverse complement strand
TGGTTATAAATACGGTAACTAGAGTTACGCTTAGGTGTTCGTGGAGTTGTTGTACCAAATAACGCTACAGATGCGTATGGTGGTTACAAATTCGGTAACAAGAGTTACACTTAGGTGTTCGTGGACTGGCTGTACCAAATAACGCTAAAGATGAGTATGGGGTTATAAATTCGGTAACTAGAGTTAAACCTAAGTGTTCATGGAGTTGTTGTACCAAGTAAGGCTAAAGATGAGTATGGTGGTTATAAATTCCGTAACTAGAGTTACATTTAGGTGTTCATGGAGTAGTTGTACCAAGTAAGGCTAAAGATGAGTATGGTGGTTATAAATTCGGTAACTAGAGTTACATCTAGGTATTCGTGGAGTTTTTGTACCAAATAACGCTAAAGATGAGTATTTTTGTTACAAGTTCTGAAACTAGAGTTACACCTAGGTGTTCGTGGAGTTGTTGTACCAAATAACGCTAAAGATGCGTATGGTGGTTACAAATTCGGTAACTAGAGTTACACCTAGGTGTTTATGGAGTAGTTGTACCAAGTAAGGCTAAAGATAA
>NW_013800097.1:0-556 GCF_000517525.1 Limulus polyphemus | reverse complement strand
ACTTAGTACCATTTAGATGAATCTTTTTGAATTTTTTTATTAAGGTTCGCCGCAATTTAGCTCGTTTCCTTACAAAATTCTAGATTATTAGTTTTAGTTTTACGATTTTTGTGGTCGTTTTATGTTACTCTTTTTATGGCTCCTTCAAATCGTATGTGTACTGCACTGAAGCTTTTTGTTACCGATTGTTTCTCGATTTCTTGTTACCAGAGGGTCCTGAATTGATTATTATTCACCAAATTTGTTATGTAGGTACACTCTATCGTTGCGCAGTTACATTAAGAGTTTCACCTTTCTACTATTCGTTTTAAGGGAGTTATGGAAGGTTTTGCGTTTTGTACCAGTACTTCGTTCCATTTGGACGAATCTTCTCGAATTTTTTTTATGAACGTTCGTTGCATACTCACGTATTTACATGCGAAACTCTAGCTTCATGTTATCATTCTTGCGACTTAAATGGTCCATTTTGTTACTACTTTATTGGCTTTCTGAAAGAGAATGTGTACTGCAGTGAAGCTTTTTGATATTGCTCTGTTATAGATTTCTTGCTATCAGA
>NW_013800096.1:0-556 GCF_000517525.1 Limulus polyphemus | reverse complement strand
ATGTGGTTTGTTTAAACCCAAATATGTAATTTTAACTTAAAAATTGAAGGAAAATTTTACACTCACTTAAGAGTTCTAATCTCTGTCAAAGGGTTATTTTCAAACATAAAATGTAACTCTATGTCAACTGATATCTTTTTAGTATTTTCAGATCTGTGATTAAACAAACAAATTTACTTTTGTTTGTTAAATTTAAATTTCATACTGAATGGTTTATTTGCATAATATATGAAATGGAAAACAGTGACCTCCTCCCATGTCCACTGTTAGAAGTGGACAGTGAGTGGTAGTTAAGTCTTGGGACACAGCAAGTCTGAAAGAACCTTACCTTAACTCGTTTGGTTTAATAAACTTTGCTATTATTATTTTACCTATAAAATAGACAGCATTTAATAAAAAATGTATCCAAATAGCTTTATTGGTCTTATATCCTTTTTACCCTCTGCAAAGCACTCAATTTAAACAAAAAGGAATGTTATGAGATGGGCTAGTTAGAACTAATTATATAAAATGTACAAGGTAATCAGAAACCAAAGCTGAAGGTTAGTATTTAATC
>NW_013800095.1:0-555 GCF_000517525.1 Limulus polyphemus | reverse complement strand
CTTACTGACAGTACATATTATCGTTGAATATTGTGTCTTCTTGTTAACATTTCACAGAATTGTTAAATCGTGTGTCCTCTTATTGACAGTACACAGTTTTGTTAAATCTTGTGTCTTCTTATTGAAAGTACACCGTATCGTTAAATCTTGTGTCTTCTTATTGACAGTTCACATTATTGTTAAATCGTGTGTCTTCTTATTGACAGTACACAGTTTTGTTAAACGTTGTGTCTTCTTATTGAAAGTACACAGTATCGTTAAATATTGTGTCTTCTTATTGACAGAACACAGTATCGTTAAATCTTGTGTCTTCTTACTGACAGTACACAGTACCGTTAAATCTTGTGTCTTCTTATTGACAGTACACAGTATCGTTAAATCTTGTGTCTTCTTATTGACAGGACATATTATTTTTAAATCTTGTGTTTTCTGACTGACAGTACACATTATCGTTGAAAATTGTGTCGTTTTGTTGACAGTTCACATTATTGTTAAATCTTGTGTTTTCTTACTGACAGTACACATTATCGTTGAATATTGTGTCTTCTTATTGAT
>NW_013800094.1:0-555 GCF_000517525.1 Limulus polyphemus | reverse complement strand
ACTATATATATATATATATATATTATAAGCGGCTAAATAAAACAAACTTGTTAAGATGATATACTCAAGTTGGAAAAAGTTATTATAATCAGCCAAAAATAAAAAAAAGATATGTTAACATGATATACCAAGTTAGATGAACATATTGTAATCAGCTAAATAAAACAAACATGTTAACATGACGTACCCAAGTTGGCGTGATTTATTATAATCGGCTAAATAAAACAAACATGTTAACATAATATACTCAAGATGAAACGATTTTTTATAATCGGCTAAATAAAAATACCATGTTAACATGATATACTTCAGTTGGAAATATCTATTTTAATTAGGTAAATAAAACAAACTTGTTAACATGATAAACTCAAGTTAGCAGTATTTATTTTAATCGGCTAAATAAACCAAACATGTTAACATGATATACTCAATTTGGAAGAATTTATTATATTCGGCTAAATAAAACAAACATGTTAACATGACATACCCAAGTTGGCTTGATTTATTATAACGAGCTAAAAAACAAACATGTTAATATAATATACCAAGTTTGAA
>NW_013800093.1:0-552 GCF_000517525.1 Limulus polyphemus | reverse complement strand
TGCGGACGCCCATGTTTCTAGTTTCTGTTTTTCCGGGGGGGCGAGTACCATTTTTGCTCCCCCACCCCCCACACACCTGCGGACACCCATGTTTCTAGCACAATAGAGAGAAAAAAAAACATTTTTGAGAATAAAAGATATATATCAAATTAAATGTGAATGCAACAAAAAATATCTTGATCAAACTAAACGTTATTTGTAATATCATCTTAATGAGCATAAAGGTTACGTCCGTAATAATAAGATGTTAATTTTTCCTCTTGCTGAACATATTGTTGGTTTGTTTTGAATTTCATGCAAAGCTACACGAAGGTTATCTACGCTAGCCGTCCCTAATTCAGCAGTGTAAGACTAGAGGGGAAGCAGCTAGTCATCACCACCCACCGCCAACTCTTGGGCTACTCTTTTTACCAACGAACAGTGGGATTGACCATAATAACCCCCTCCCCACGGCTGAAAGGGCGAGTATGTTTGGTGTGATGGGGATTCGAACCCGCGAAAATATATAGTTGAAACAGGTCATTCAATACAACGGCAAGAAACAATAATATT
>NW_013800092.1:0-554 GCF_000517525.1 Limulus polyphemus | reverse complement strand
CGGAGGTGTAACAATATCTAACACACACCATGTTTTATATACTCAATGCCGATGAGGCCTAACGGCAATTACGGGGCTCGTCGAGTGATTGAAACGTTATTTGTATATGCAAATGACTTGACACCAACTGCTCCAGTATGAACCGGATTAAATTGTTGAAGTGCATTTTTTCATCACCTTTATTTATATTAAAACAAATCAGAATTTGGGTATTATTTTATAACAGTATGTTATTTATATATTTTAACACCATATATTATTAATTAATTTTTTTTTCTTGACTTAACTTGCGCGTTATTATTGAGAAACACTGGCGAACCAGTATGATTTTACTACCCCGGATTATTCGTTTATATGTTTTTATCTTGAATTTTTGTTTGTTTGTAATTATCAAAATAATAACTAATTCCAAGCTTAATTATAGTATTTTGGCACTTGTGTATAAAGTTAAAATCATAAATAATATTCAACGTTAAACTGGTACACAATTAAAAACATTTTATTTAGGCCTGAGGATGACGTTGTAACGTCGAAACATGTAGTCGTCAACTTTT
>NW_013800091.1:0-554 GCF_000517525.1 Limulus polyphemus | reverse complement strand
GCAGAGCATGAAACCACTGGATACACTCCAGCAAAGTTGATGTTTGGTCGGGAACTTCGGTTGCTAGTGGATCTGTTAACAGGGCGCCACCTTATGAAGAGTTGCCTGAGAATGTGTCAGAGTTTGTGAAAGTGTTATCGGAAAGGATGGATGATATTCATCATCAAGTGCGTTCAAACTTGAAAACGTCTGCTGATTCGATGAAGTTAACTTATGATAAGAGATCTACTGAAGTCAGCTTTGTACCAGGAGACAATGTATGGTTGTATAATCCCAGGAAGACCAAAGGGAAGTCTCCTAAGTTGTCTTCTCCATGGGTAGGCCCATATGACATAGTGGATCGTCTCTCAGACGTGACTTTCCGGATAAACTGTGGTTGGTGAGGTAAGCCAAAAGTGGCGCATGCCAACAGGCTTTGGCGTTATCACGGTCCAGGACATTTCAGTTGGGACAAAGTGGAAAACAGAACAAATGACGCTGCTGAAGACGTGCCACCTGAAGAAGCCACCATCGAAGAAGAAACTCTACTCAGTTTTGAGAAGGGAAACGGTGAA
>NW_013800090.1:0-616 GCF_000517525.1 Limulus polyphemus | reverse complement strand
GATAGGTCCTCTCTATCTATAGTAAAAACAATCCATCTGTAATAAAAGACCTACCAGCCACGGCTGATAGGTCTTTTAGTATAGATAGAGAGTTGCTGGTGGTTCTTTTATTACAAATGGATTGTAGCTGGTAGGTCTTTTACTACAGATGGATAGTGACTGGTAGGTCTTTTTTTATAGATGGATAGTGACTGGTAGGTCTTTAATGATAGATGGATAGTTACTAGTAGTTCTTTTAATACAGATGGATTGTGGCTGGTAGGTCTTTTATTACAGATGGATTTTGGCTGGTAGGTCTTTCATTATATATGGATAGTGGCTGGTAGGTCTTTTATTATAGATGGATAGTTACTAGTAGGTGTTTTATTATAGATGGATAGTGGCTGGTAGGTCTTTTATTTTAGATTTATTGTGGCTGGTAGGTCTTTTATTTCAGATGGATAGTGGCTGGTAGGTCTTTTATTATAGATGGATAGAGGCAGGTAGGTCTTTAAATATAGATGGAGAGTGCTGGTAGGTCTTTTATGATAGATGGATAGTAGATGACAGGTCTTTTAATACAGATGAATAGTGGGTTGTAGGTCTTTCATTATATATGGATAGTGGCTGGTAGGTC
>NW_013800089.1:0-556 GCF_000517525.1 Limulus polyphemus | reverse complement strand
TAACAAAGGCCACGTTCCGGTAACTGTTAAAAGAGAGGTTGAACTAATTCATTGTCATCAAGCTGAAGTCAAAGTGACTGAAGAAGTTGATGATGGTGAAGTGAAACCAAATATGGATATCAAAGTAGAACAGGAGAAAGACCAAGATTTGAAGCCAATGACTGATTTCCTAAAAGCAAGTGTTTTGCGCCCTTCTTGGGAGAAGGTGTCTAGTCTAAGCCCCGTGACAAAGCACTATTGGGCGCAATGGGAGCAGTTGAAGCTTGAAAATGGTATTCTTGTCCGGAGATGGGGAACTACACATGGGAAAGTGACGACTTGGCAAACAGTTATACCGAGGAAGTTACGAGAAGTTTTGCTGCATCAATCCCATGATAATTTAACAGGAGGACATCTCGGGATTAGGAAAACATTGAGTCACCTACAACAAAGATTTTACTGGATATGTATGAGGCAAGATGTGGAAGAATGGTGCAGGACATGCAGTACATGTAGTGGTAAAAGGGGACCAAAGCATAAGGGATGCCCACCTTATGAAGAGTTGCCTGAAAATGTG
>NW_013800088.1:0-555 GCF_000517525.1 Limulus polyphemus | reverse complement strand
TGTGGATGTAAAGTCCTACTAGAGGGTCAAATAGAAGGGAAAAGATACAGGGGAAGACCAAGAACAGAGTAGATAACAAATATTAAAGAATGGACTGAGATAGCAAAATACGAAAACCTGGTGACAAAAGCACAGAACAGACAAAAGTGGAGGTTTGTGACAGCCAACCTTCCTGAGGAAGATGGCACATGATGATGATGACAGGGAAAAAAAGAAAAGAAGTGTTGTTGACAAGCAACAAAGGATGCAGGTAAATAATTTAACAACATTTGGATGTGTTGTATGAATAGGTCTATATTTTATAAGTCTAAGATACATGTATTTCATATAGTCTTTGCACATGGAGTTCCTGTCCATGTGGTACATGATTCCAGTAACTTTTTTACTCATTTACTCACACTTATTGTTTTTTAAATTTCTGATCAAAACACTGTTCCTGTGTGTTGCTGGTGTTCATGTTTATGGTTAACACTGTTGAATGCTGTGTATTTAGTGTTTGTAGGCTATTCATTTACAAGTATTTTACAAATTATTTAACTAATAGGTGTGACATTG
>NW_013800087.1:0-555 GCF_000517525.1 Limulus polyphemus | reverse complement strand
ATTCACCAGATTTGACCAATAACTGAGCTTATTAGGTACTGTGTCTTTACATGGTTTTATTTGTTCTATTCACCAGATTTGCCCAATAACTGAGCTTATTAGGTACTGTGTCTTTACATAGTTTTATTTGTTCTATTCACCAGATTTGCCCAATAATTGAACTTATTACGTATCGCGTCTTTACATAGTTTTATTTGTTCTATTCACCAGATCTGTCCAATAATTGAACTTATTACGTATCGCGTCTTTACTTAGTTTTATTTGTTCTATTCACCAGATCTGTCCAATAATTGAACTTATTACGTATCGCGTCTTTACATAGTTTTATTTGTTCTATTCACCAGATCTGTCCAATAATTGAGCTTATTATCTACCGTGATTTTACATACTTTAATTTGCTCTATTCACCAACATATTTAGGTTTCAAGAGTCACTACCCTCTTATAAATGGCTGAATGATGAAATTAAGACGTCAGTTCTAGACTATAAAAGCTTAATTATGACAATTTTATAACCGGTACATTATAGTTGGTTACATGACGATAGATTGAAATA
>NW_013800086.1:0-824 GCF_000517525.1 Limulus polyphemus | reverse complement strand
TCACCTTGTTAACCAATCTGTACTGTAACTATTAAACTGACACTGTTAACCCACCTGTACTATAGATTACTGTACAGATGAGTTAACAAGGTAACAGTTTAATGCTTTAAACGTATACACTGTTAACCAATCTGTACTGTAACTATTGAACTGACACTGTTAATCCACCTGTGGTAGAGATATTAAACTGTTACCTTGTTAACCAATCTGTACTGTAACTATTAAACTGACACTGTTAACCCACCTGTACTATAGATATTAAACTGTTACCTTGTTAACCAATCTGTACTGTAACTATTAAACTGACACTGTTAACCCACCTCTAATATAGATATTAAACTGTTACCTTGTTAGCCAATCTGTACTGTAACTATTAAACTGACACTGTTAACCCACCTTTACTATAGATATTAAACTGTTACTTTGTTAACCAATCTGAACTGTAACTATTAAACTGACACTGTTAACCCACCTGTGCTATAGATATTAAACTGTTACCTTGTTAACCAATCTGTACTGTAACTATTAAACTTACACTGTTAACCCACCTGTACTATGGATATTAAACTGTTACCTTGTTAACCAATCTGTACTGTAACTATTGAACTGACACTGTTAACCCACCTGTACTATAGATATTAAACTGTTACTTTTTTAACCAATCTGAACTGTAACTATTAAACTGACACTGTTAACCCACCTGTACTATAGATATTAAACTGTCACCTTGTTAACCAATCTGTACTGTAACTATTAAACTGACACTGTTAACCCACCTGTACTATAGATATTAAATTGTCACCTTGTTAACCAATCTGTACTGT
>NW_013800085.1:0-1908 GCF_000517525.1 Limulus polyphemus | reverse complement strand
GTACCCTATCTCTGGTGTAGTAAATACTCGACATAGTGAACCCTATCCCTGATGCAGTAAATACTCTACACAGTGTACCCTATCCCTGGTGTAGTAAATACTCGACATATTGTACCTATCATTGGTGTAGTAATTACTCTATATAGTGTACCCTATATCTGGTTTAGTAAATACTCTACATACTGTACCCTATCCCTTGTGCATTAAATACTCTACATACGGTACCCTATCTCTGGTGCAGTAAATATCCGACATATTGTACCTATCCCTGGTGTAGTAAATACTCTACATACTGTACCCTATCCCAAGTGTACTAACTACTTGACATACTGTACCCTATCCCTTGTGTGTTAAATATTCTACATATTGTACTTTTCTTTGGTGCAGTAAATACTCTACATAGTGTACTATATCCATGGTGAAGTAAATACTCTACATACTGTACCCTAACCAGGTGCATTAAATACTCTACATAGTGTACCCTATCCCTGGTGCAGTAAATACTCTACATACTGTACCCTATCCCTTGTGCAGTAAATACTCTACATACTGTACCATATCCCTGATGCAGTAAATAATCTACGTAGTGTACCCATTCCCTAGTGCAGTAAATACTCTACATAGTGTACCCTATCCCTGGTGTAGTAAATACTCTACATAATGTACCCTATCCCAAGTGTACTAACTACTTGACATACTGTACCCTATCCCTGGTGTGTTAAATATTCTACATATTGTACTTTTCTTTGGTGCAGTAAATACTCTACATAGTGTACTATATCCCTGGTGCAGTAAATACTCTACTACTGTACCCTATCCCTGGTGCAGTAAATATTCTACATACTGTACCATATTCCCGGGGCAGTAAATACTCTACATAGTGTACCCTATTCCTGATGTAGTAAATACTCTTCATACTGTACCCTATCCTTGGTGCAGTAAATACTCTATGTAGTGTACCCTTTTCCTGATGCAGTAAATACTCTACATAGTGTACCCTATCACTGGTTTAGTAAATACTCTACATACTGTACCCAATCCCTGGTGCAGTAAATACTCTACATACTGTACCATATCCCTGATGCAGAAAATAATCTACGTAGTGTACCCATTCCCTGGTGCAGTAAATACTCTACGTAGTGTACACTATCCCTTGTGTAGTTAATACTCTACATAATGTACCCTATCCCTGGTGTACTAACTACTCGACATAGTGTACCCTATCCCTGGTGTATTAAATATTCTACATATTGTACTTATCTTTGTTGCAGTAAATACTCTACATACTGTACCATATCCCTGGTGCAGTAAATATTCTACATACTGTACCCTGTCCCTGGTGTAGTAAATACTCTATGTAGTGTACCCTTTCCCCGATGCAGTAAATACTCTACATAGTGTACCCTCCCTGGTGCAGTAAATACTCTATGTAGTGTACCCTTTCCCTGATGCAGTAAATACCTACATACTGTACCCTATCCCTGGTGTTCAAAAATACTCGACATATTGTACCTATCCCTTGTGTAGTAAATACTCTACATACTTTACCCAATCAGTGGTGCAGTAAATACTCTAAATACTGCACCATATCCCTGATGCAGTAAATACTCTACGTAGTGTACCAATTACCTGGTGCAGTAAATAATCTACATAGTGTACCCTAACTCTGGTGTATTAAATACTCGACATATTGTACCTATCCCATGGGTAGTAAATACTCTACATACTTTACCCTATCACTGGTGCAGTAAATATTCTACATATTGTACTTATCTTTGGTGCAGTTAATACTCTACATAGTGTACTATATCACTGGTGCAGTAAATATTCTACATACAGTACCCTATCCCTAGTGTAGTAAATACCCTACATACTGTACCCTATCCCTGGTGCAGTAAATACTCTACA
>NW_013800084.1:0-773 GCF_000517525.1 Limulus polyphemus | reverse complement strand
ATAGTTACACCTAGGTGTAACTACTCCATGAACACTTAGGTGTAACTTTAGTTACCGAATTTATAACAACCATACTCATCTTTAGCATTACTTGGTACAACTACTCCATAAACACTCATACTTAGCCTTACTTGGTGCAACTACTCCATGAACACCTAGGTGTAACTCTAGTTACAGAATTTATAACCACCATACTCATCTTTGGCATTACTTGGTACATGGTGGTTATAAATTGTGTAACTATAGTTACACCTAGGTGTTCATGGAGTAGTTATACCAGGAAAAGCTAAAGATGAGTATGGTTGTTATAAATTGTGTAACCAGAGTTACACCTAGGTGTTTATGGAGTAGTTGTACCAAGTAAGACTAAAGATGAGTATGATGGTTATAAATTCTGTAACTAGAGTTACACCTAGGTGTTCATGGAGTAGTTGTGCCAAGTAAGGCTAAAGATGAGTATGGTTGTTATAAGTTGTGTAACTAGAGTTACACCTAGGTGTTCCGTGGAGTTGTTGTACCAAATAACGCTAAATATGAGTATGTTGGTTACAAATTCGGTAACTAGAGTTACACCTAGGTGTTCGTGGAGTTGTTGTACCAAATAACGCTAAAGATGCGTATGGTGGTTACAAATTCGGTAAATAGAGTAACACCTATGTGTTCATGGAGTAGTTGTACCAAGTAAGGCTAAAGATGAGTATGGTGGTTATCAATTCGATAACTACAGTTACAACTAGGTATTCGTGGAGTTGTTGTACCAAGTAAGGCTAAAG
>NW_013800083.1:0-554 GCF_000517525.1 Limulus polyphemus | reverse complement strand
GTCAAACTGCTATCCGCACCATTATAAGTTGTAAATCACTCGGGGAACGTGTAGCTCACATTATGCTATCGATTTACATTAACCACAAGCCGCTCGCGTGCATGCCTCGTGAACCATTTTAATTATATTATTATTATTATGATTTATTTTACCTAATCTAGTCTTAAATAACTTAAAAAGATCCGTACTATTAATTTTAGTTAATTTTATAATAATAAAGAATAAATATGAAAAACAAGAAATAAAGTACTTACCCAATCTTATAGCATTTAACAATTTTTATTCAATTAAATAATGCACCGAATAATATAGACTAATAACATGCAAAAAGTAGACAAATTCACTTACCTCTCAAAATTTTCCTGGCTTTCTAACTATTCGACAAAAGCTGTTATAAATTCATCCAAGCTAGTCATTAACTTTCCCATGGGGACGATGTTGCTACTCTGAGTGAAATTGACGATTATCTGTTCAGAACACAACATTATACAATACATGATTTGATAGATGAAAACCTTTGCTTTCTATTGGTTATAGGTAATATATAATAAAAC
>NW_013800082.1:0-673 GCF_000517525.1 Limulus polyphemus | reverse complement strand
ATCCCCTCATACAAGAAAAGATGACTTATGGTCGTGAATAAATGATATATTTGTGAAACGTACGATGGTCTTCTTTTTCTCCAATCCGTTAATTGGAAACCGTCGTTCTTGTAAATCTCGTCTGTCAGTGGAGACTTCCTGAATATGTCCTCGTGGCAAGTGAACGGCTTTCCCTACTATCTTTGTGTTCATGAAGTCTCATCTGTTGCAAAATGCTGCACTTGATTACCATGGCTGGAGTGTGAGTTTTTGGAGATGTCTTACTTTGTAGTCCGCGTTCCCCGAGTCCATCCATATCTCTTAATTTTCCAATGCCATTAAGCTCAAGGAATATATATCTCGTCTTGGAAATTCTAATTTCACGATCTCAAAAGATATATATTTCTGATACCAAAAACAAAATTTAAATATATAATCTTTATCAATTTTTAGAAGGTAAAACAACAAAACGAAAATCCAAATATAGATTAAGGTGTACAATGACGATGACGATACTATTCTTTAATAACTTCGTTTATTGGAGTAATTGTCTTTGACAAATGAGCTATACGTACATAGAGACGAAACGTACTAAGATCATTCTTGTTGTTTCTGTTGTAAAATATTATTAGAAGTGTTGTAATAAACTCGATATATGAGAGAAGGTATGTTTGTCTTTTAGAAGAATCCACAC
>NW_013800081.1:0-950 GCF_000517525.1 Limulus polyphemus | reverse complement strand
CATACGCTAATCCGTGCCCGGCATGGCCAGGTGGTTAGGGCGCTCGACTCGCAATCTGAGGGTCGACGGGTTCGAATCTCCGTCACACCAAACATGCCAACTTCCGTCAACTAAATCAGATCAGGGAATTTGGGGGCATATCATCTGCTGATGGCGCCCCCATAACTCGCAACTAAAAAAAAAAAAAAATACTCTAATCCCTTAGAGTGATGGCGCACGACAAAAATGCAAGGAAATAAACAACGCCTTTGTAGCCACAAAGAATATCAAAGAAGCTTATGGAAATGTTTTGAACGTTCGTAAGTGTCAACGTTGGTTCAGCAAATTTCTTTCAGGTGACTTTAGCCTTAAAAACTGTGATGGCAGGAGCCGACATGTTGGAATTGATATTGATGCTCTGAAGACTCATATTGAGTCTAACCCAAGGCAACACACTCGTGAAATGGCCCTGAAATTGCATGCCTCTCATGAAACAACACGTAAACATCTAAGGAATATGGAAAATCTTCTTAAAAAACGTGTTTGGGTGCCTCACGAACTCTCCGATTATTATCGTTTCCAACATGTGAACGTTGCTTCGTCTCTTGTGGCGCATAATCCATTTTTGGACAGAATTGTCACTGGTGACGAAAAATGGATTCTTTATGCGAATATTAAACGCCAAAAACAATGGCTCAGTCTTAGAAAAAAAAAACAACCACTTCCGACCCCAAAACCTGGAATCCATCCGCAGAAAGTGATGCTTTGCATTTGGTGGAACATCAAAAGAGTAATTCATTTCGAACTCCTCAATCCACAGCTAACTGTCAATGCAGAAATCTATAGTCAGCAACTGGAACATTTAAATCAAGCCTTTCATCAGAAACGACCTTCACTCGTCAATCGGAAAGGTGTTCTTCTTCTCCACGACAATGCACGTCCACATGTGGCACGTTGACGCAACACAAGAT
>NW_013800080.1:0-555 GCF_000517525.1 Limulus polyphemus | reverse complement strand
CGCGATAATGTGTGTGTGTAGATAGTGAGTAATTGAACTGCAGTCAGAAGTATTGTTGACGTTCGTTGTTACAGCGTTTGTTATAGAGCGATTGTTGAAAATAAGTGTATCGTAAAGTTGTATTCGGAAAGAATAAACCAGTTTTATTAAGTAAGGACTTGTGTCGCTAAAGTTTCGTCGGAACGAAGTTACGGAAAGTTAATTAACAAACGGAGACGTAACAATATACTTGATCGATTCACCGTGTAGTTTGTACAGTTAAGTATATATTTTTTACATTAGTCGAAGTATTTCCGTTTGATTTAGTGTCGTTTGTAAAGTTACTTAGGCCTATAACTTACAAGTTCCAAAGAGTGAAAGTCTGTAAGGAAACGTTAAGGAGGAAGTAAACTTTTAAGAAATTGTAAAATTATTCATTTTTATTTTTATTAACAAAGTTGTTACGTCTCCGTTTGTTAATTGATTTTTCCGTAACTTCGTTCCGACGAAATTTTGACGACACAAGTCTTTACTTAATAAAACTGGTTTATTCTTTCCGAATATAACTTTACGATA
>NW_013800079.1:0-554 GCF_000517525.1 Limulus polyphemus | reverse complement strand
AAACAGTGAATGGTTATCTAGAAAGGGTTTCTACAGAAAGATGATGGATATATTGGTAGGGTCTCTACAGTAAACAGTGAATGGTTATCTGGGTGGTTCTCTACAGAAAAGAGTGAATGGTTGTCTAGGTTGGCTCTCTACAGTAAATAGTGATTGGTTGTATTCGTTGGCATTCTACAATAAACATTGAATGGTTGTCTGGGTTGGCTCTCTACAGTAAAAAAGTGATTGGTTGTTTAGGTTGGCTCTCTACAATAAACAGTGAATTGTTGACTAGAAAGAAACTCCACAGAAAAAATGATGGTTATCATGGTAGGGTCACTACAGTAAAGAGTGAATGGATATCTATGTTGGCTCTAGAGTAAACAGCGAATCGTTATCTACGTTGGTTGTCTACCATCAACAGTTAAAGGTTATCTAAAAAAGGTCTCTAAAGAAATAATGATGTTTATCTTGATAGGGTCTCTGTAGAAAAAATGATGGTTGTCATGGTAGGGTCTTTACAGTAAAGAGTGAATGGTTGTCTAGGTTGGCTCTCTACAGTAATCAGTAAA
>NW_013800078.1:0-552 GCF_000517525.1 Limulus polyphemus | reverse complement strand
TTATAGAGCGACTGTTGAAATTAAGTGTATCGTAAAGTTGTATTCGGAAAGAATAAACCAGTTTTATTTAAGAAAGGATTTTTGTCACTAAGTTTAGTTGGAAAAAATTTACGGAAATTAACTAACGACTGGAGGCGTAACAATACATTAGTCATTGTATAAAACACAAAGAACTCATTTGTCATTTCACTTTTAACATAACAACGACCATATAAAAAGAAAACGTAATTAAAGTTAGCCCATTCAAAACACAGAAGTCACTTGCCTCCCAAAAATACAAACTACACAATGTAACTTGTTTTTCTAATCTATGTTGAACATATTCCTTTGTTGTTGTTTGTAATTAAGCACAAAGCTACACAATGGGCTGTTTGTGCTCTGTCTACCATGGGTATCGAAACCCGGATTCTAGCGTTGTAAGTCCGCAGACATACGCTGTGCCACGGGGGGCACATATTCTTTTATGATAAAACATTTCAAAACATAACAATTAGTTGTCGAATATATATACAAGATTAATAAAATTTGTTAATTTAAAAGGGGGGGGGAATA
>NW_013800077.1:0-906 GCF_000517525.1 Limulus polyphemus | reverse complement strand
GTTTGTGAATGTGTTTTATAACGTAATTACATGCATTTAATGTTAGTTATTTTTCTAAGACTCTTTTGTAGTTATAACAATAAATGTTTTTAAATCCGGAAATTACGATTTACATAAAAATAAATGAATGTTATTATCATCATAAACCATCTTGAGATACAGGATGGAACCAAAATCTTATGTAGAAAAACATTGATTGTGATGTTCAAATCAAATAAAAAATAAGTACTTGTCTCCAAAATTACTTTCTTATTGTTTATCAGACATATGGAGAGACGTTTATACCAGACGACACGTTTCTGTCCATCACAGGTTCTGTAGCTGGAGCTGTTCATGCTCTCAGTTGAGTGACTTAATTCAGGACAATATTTCTTATAAGGTAAAAATGTGTAAAGTGAAGCGACTAAACTTGTTATTAATAATTATTGAAATAATATTTGGTGTTCAAAATTTATACAATCTTTATGGCTCGGCGGTAAACTAGAGAGCTTATAACAATAAAATTCTGGTCTCGATCCCTGCTGTGGGAACAACATAGTCCACTGTTTACTTTGCATGTAAAGCGAAAATAGATATCTTTAATAATAATTAGAGATAAGGAAACAGTGAAAATAGTTTCGAAACATAAAATTTTGAAAACTATTGTTTTGAGAGACTGTTTATAATAACTGAATGTAACGCCCAGATCACATACCTAATCTACCGACTTGGTAAATACTTAGTGTAGGTTTTCTCACTGAAATAAACTTATACACAAAATAATATAAACATAATATCAGGACAGAATAATATGTACATGTATGAAAAGCCTATCTTTGAGTTACAATATTTTCTTCTTTATCTGCCCTTTGTTTCAGGTTTCTTGTAGTTTTTTAATCTTAGTCTCATTGAATTATAATATATATA
>NW_013800076.1:0-942 GCF_000517525.1 Limulus polyphemus | reverse complement strand
CAATCTTTTATTACCCCAATATTTCCAAAGTTACGATTCCAGTTAAAACTCGGTTTATTTTATGTATTGTAGCAAGTTATCAACCTTATTTCTGATATTTTCAAATCTAGAAGATAACATTTCTTTAATGTAAGTAAACCTTCACTAAGAGAGTTGGTCTTTAAACAAACTTATCTATATAGATGAATCATTACTTTAGCGAAACATTTACTACCTTTAGTTCTCCATCGTATTACTTCTTCTTTAGGATGGTTTGATACGTTTTGTATGACAGCGACTATTTCATTTATAGGTAAGATAAGTCAGAATTAGCTATTATTATTATTTATAGTAAACGAGAATTCATTTTACTCCTGGAAATCAGGAAAAATAAAAGAAATATTGAAAGTTTAATTTGCACATTTCCTCTATACATGAAATCAAATTATATAACTGTTAGAATAAAACGATACCTTATTTCCAAATTTTACTAATAAAGTAACGTAACTTGACTTATGGTTTTATTTTTAACATTTACATTCATCTATTGAAAAAGAGAAAAACGTCCCATATTTTAGTAGATTTTATTTTCAAGTTTCAATCATGTCTGTTGTCATGAAGAAAATAAAACTGAATAAATGACTGACTCACGACACAAACGAACTAACTTGTTTTTACCATGTTTAAAACTGTCGAAATCTAAAACATTCAAGAGCAAGAAAAACATTTATGTTATTTGCATCCCAGCTGGATTAATGACATCTGGTATTGATGGAAAAACAAATTGATATAGTAAAATGCTATATCATAATGTCTGACTGAATAATTCAAACATGATCTGATGTGATGTGGTAGAGTAAATGCTTGTGTTCAGTAATGTGACTAAACATTTGATGAGATAAAACATTGAAAAATAAAATAATTTTCAACGGGTAGGAGCTGTTTATCTATATTTAACATCTT
>NW_013800075.1:0-698 GCF_000517525.1 Limulus polyphemus | reverse complement strand
CACGGATCATGATTATTAGTTCGGAGTTACACTATTGTTTTTAATAACACGGATCATGATTATTAGTTCGAAGTTACACTATTGTTTTTAATAACACGGATCGTGAGTAGTGTAACTCCGAACTAATAATTATTAAAAACAACCAATGATTTCCAGAAAATGCCTCTGTTTTGGTTTTAGTTTAGGTTAGGTTAGGTTAGATAATTCGTAATGTTTAGGAAAATATGAATAATTAATAATTAACCCTAACTGAAGATTTATTCAAGTCATCAAAGAATTTAACACAAAACTTCTATATTTTTGTTACTAATAAGTTTCTAGAATGACACAAGTTTTTTTATAGAATTTATTTAAAAACAAACAAATATCAAATGTTTTCGAAATTACAATATAAGTGATGGAACTTGACTGTCAGATAAAATACATTTTATTGATAGCGTAAATTCTATGTGTCTTTTTCTGATTTTTTTCAAGGCATATTTATTTTTGTTTTTCTTTTGGATCATTTTTGTACAAATACAAAAGAAAACGTCTTTACTTTAGGAAACAAACGTCTTCCAATTAATCATCGACATAAGACCTTTCGTAATGGTACTTTGGTTCTTCAAGACATCCAGAAATCTGTAGATGGCGGTTTGTACAGCTGTGAGGCTGTTGATGAGAAAGGAGAAGCAGCTCGAAGTAACATGGTGATAAAC
>NW_013800074.1:0-555 GCF_000517525.1 Limulus polyphemus | reverse complement strand
TCCATGCTACATATGTTGTTAATCTACATCCTTATGTCAAGCTAGTTCCATGTTACATATGTTGTTAATCTACAGCCTTATGTCAAGCTAGTTCCATGTTACACCTGTTGTTAATCTACAGCCTTATGTCAAGCTAGTTCCATGTTATACCTGTTGTCAATCTACAGCCTTATGTCAAGTTAGTTCCATGCTACACCTGTTGTTAATCTACAGCCTTATGTCAAGTTAGTTCCATGTTATACCAGTTGTTAATCTACAGCCTTATGTTAAGCTAGTTCCATGTTATACCTGTTGTCAATCTACAGCCTTATGTCAAGCTAGTTCCATGTTACATATGTTGTTAATCTACAGCTTTATGTCAAGTTAGTTCCATGTTATACCAGTTGTTAATCTACAGCCTTATGTTAAGCTAGTTCCATGCTACACCTGTTGTCAATCTACAGCCTTATGTCAAGCTAGTTCCATGCTACACCTGTTGTCAATCTACAGCCTTATGTCAAGCTAGTTCCATGCTACACCTGTTGTCAATCTACAGCCTTATGTCAAGCTAGTTCC
>NW_013800073.1:0-555 GCF_000517525.1 Limulus polyphemus | reverse complement strand
TCCCAGTAATCTGGAAACATATAATGATATTTCTATACGATACAACTCCATGTATCCAGTTATTGAAACAACAAGAGAAAAGTATTAATGACTCATCTCGTGTACAAGTCGCTAGGAAAAGCAGAAACAGTTGTACAGGTCCTGAACATTAGCGTCGTTCCGTGTATTCTGTTCATGTACATTATCCAGAGAGAATAGTTCGATTACTGTCTGTCCACTAGGATTCTAGTGACGAGGTGCAAGAGGACCGTGCGGAAAAGGGGTGCCGAGAAACCTTGTAAGTGTAGTGTGTGTTGTTATAATAAGCCTAAAGTAAAGACGTTGTGTGGGATCACCTTGCCTAAAGCCAAGTGCATACCATTTATAATGAAAGTAAAAATATTAATTAAATATTAAAGTTAAATCGTTTCGGAATTAAGTTATTTTCTGTTAAATAACCAACGTTTTTATTTTAAAAAATATCTCTTTAATCAACGGAGACTCTAAATCAAGAAATCAACAAATATTTTACCAGTTTTCAATACATATTTTCAGTACTTGGACTAACAACAATAT
>NW_013800072.1:0-473 GCF_000517525.1 Limulus polyphemus | reverse complement strand
TTGTTAAATCTTGTGTCTTCTTATTGACAGTACACATTATTGATAAATCTTGTAAATTCTTATTGACAGGACACATAATTGTTATAAATTGTGGGTTCTTATTGACAGTACACAGTATTGATAAATCCTTTATCTTCTTATTGACAGGATACAATTTTGTTAAATCCTGTATCTTATTGACAGGACACAGTATTGTTAAATCTTGTGTCTACTCAATAAGAATATACAGGATTTATCAATACTGTGTACTGTCAATAACCAGGACATATTATTGTTAAATCTTGTGTCTTCTGATTGACAGTACACAGTATTGATAAATCCTTTATCTTCTTATTGACAGGACTCAGTATTATTAAATCTTGTGTCTTCTTATTGACAGTACACAGTATTGATAAATCCTGTATCTTCTTATTGCAGGACACAGTATTGTTAAATCTTGTGTCTTCTAATTGACAGTACACAGTGTTGATAAA
>NW_013800071.1:0-555 GCF_000517525.1 Limulus polyphemus | reverse complement strand
GTTGTTGATACTATATTGTAGTTACTACAGTTTGTTGCTGACACTATATTGTAGCTACTAAAGTTTGTTGCTGATACTTATATTGTAGTTACTACAGTTTGTTGTTGATACTATATTGTAGTTACTAAAGTTTGTTGCTGATACTATATTATATTGTAGTTACTACAGTTTGTTGCTGATACTATATTGTAGTTACTACAGTTTGTTGTTGATACTATATTGTAGTTACTACAGTTTGTTGCTGATACTATATTGTAGTTACTACAGTTTGTTGTTGATACTATATTGTAATTACTACAGTTTGTTGCTGATACTATATTGTAGTTACTAAAGTTTGTTGCTGATACTATATTATATTGTAGTTACTACAGTTTGTTGTTGATACTATATTGTAGTTACTACAGTTTGTTGCTGGCACTATATTGTAGTTAATACAGTTTGTTGCTGGCACTATATTGTAGTTACTAAAGTTTGTTGTTGACACTATATTGTAGTTACTACAGTTTTTGCTGATACTATATTGTAGTTAATGCAGTTTGTTGTTGATACTATATT
>NW_013800070.1:0-553 GCF_000517525.1 Limulus polyphemus | reverse complement strand
AAAATCATTTACTTGTTTCTTGATGTAGAGAGTGAAAATCATTTACTTGTTTCTTGATGTAGGGAGTGAAAATCATTTAATTATTTGTTGATGTAGAGAGTGAAAATCATTAGATTGTTTCTTAATGTAGGGAGTGAAAATCATTTACTTGTTTCTTAATGTAGGAAGTGAAAATCATTAACTTGTTTCTTAATGTAGGAAGTGAAAATCATTAACTTGTTTCTTAATGAAGGGAGTGAAAATCATTTACTTGTTTCTTGATGCAGGGAGTGAAAATCATTTACTTGTTTCTTGATGTAAAGAATGGAAATCATTTACTTGTTTCTTGTTGTGGGGAGTGAAAATAATTTACTTGTTTCTTCATGTAGGAAGTGAAAATCATTTACTTCTTTCTTGATGTAGGGAGTGAAAATCATTTACTTGTTTCTTGTTGTAGGGAGTGAAAATCATTTACTTGTTTCTTGTTGTAGGGAGTGAAAATAATTTACTTTTTCTTGATGTAGAGATTGAAAATCATTTAATTATTTCATAATGTAGGAAGTGAAAATCATTT
>NW_013800069.1:0-556 GCF_000517525.1 Limulus polyphemus | reverse complement strand
TTCCATCTGCTTCTAATTTTGTGATTATTGTTTTCTCAATATTGGCAGCATCTTTTTCTTTATCTGTATAAAGTCAATAAATGACTCTTTGACTTCTACTTTTCTTGTCTTAAAGTCAATGTCAACAAACCGAATCACTTGAGCCAATTGCTCACGATGGGCTAAATTAGGTGTGGAATCAAACAGAATACCATAGTATTTGTTTCTACGAATTGCTGACAAACAATAATTTCGCACATGTGAAGCCATGAGAATTATAAACTCATTTTGGACTTCAGGAGAAAGATAAGATGTTGACAATTGCTTGTTTTTAACATGCTGTAAATGCTCTCTCATTACTGGATCATACTTTGCTAATAACTGCAAAAGTGACAGGAGATTTCCAGGGTTTTCGTTTGAGGTTATGTCCTCAGTATGACCACAAAATGCAAGATTCTGAGAATCTAAATATTGTGTACAATCCTGCAACCATTGCAGTACATCTCTCCATTTATTTTTTCTTGCTGAATTTGCCTTTGCAGCTCTTCATCAATGCCACTTTGAAGACGATTCGGCG
>NW_013800068.1:0-554 GCF_000517525.1 Limulus polyphemus | reverse complement strand
AGGAATTAATAGAATCGATTCTAATCATTGATTCCTGATCTCGAAATCAATAGAATCGATTCTAATCACTGATTCCTGATCTTCGAATTAATAGAATCGATTCTAATCATTGATTCCTGATCTCGGAATTAATAGAATCTATTCTAATCACTGATTCCTGATCTTGGAATTAATAGAATCGACTCTAATCACTGATTCCTGATCTTGGAATTAATAGAATCGATTCTAATCATTGATTCCTGATCTTGGAATTAATAGAATCGATTCTAATCATTGATTCCTGATCTTGGAATTAATAGAATCGATTTTAATCATTGATTCCTGATCTTGGAATTAATAGAATCCATTCTAATCACTGATTCCTGATCTTGGAATTAATAGAATCGATTCTAATAATTGATTCCTGATCTTGGAATTAATAGAATCCATTCTAATCATTGATTCCTGATCTTGGAATTAATAGAATCGATTTTAATCATTGATTCCTGATCTCGGAATTAATAGAATCGATTCTAATCATTGATTCCTGATCTTGGAATTAATAGAATCGATTC
>NW_013800067.1:0-597 GCF_000517525.1 Limulus polyphemus | reverse complement strand
TGACACAGCAACAATCAGTAGGGAAGTAACTGATCCAACAACTCGATGAAACGGGAACAATTGGTAGAGAAGTAACTGATCCATCAACTCGATGAAACGGGAACAATTTGTAGAGAAGTAACTGATCCAACACCTGGATGACACGGGAACAATCGGTAGAGAAGTAACTGATCCAACACCTGGATGACACGGGAACAATCGGTAGAGAAGTAACTGATCCAACACCTGTATAACACAGCAACAATCAGTAGAGAAGTAACTGATCCAACAACTGGATGACACAGCAACAATCTATATAAAAGAAAAGAATTTCAAATGTATAAAACACAAAACAAACTTGGCTTTCTTGTAGTTCAAATATAAGCTTCACAGTAAAAAATAAAACATTAAAGCTTTTCAAAATTCAGAAGTAACCTATCTAATATCAGACATTAGAAAAACAAAGTTATTAAAAACACAATAAAGTAGAAACACTTCAACTATATGCTATTAAAAAACCTGTACACAGAAACTAGTTTCAACATATTTCTGTGTACACTTGAAGAAAAATTAGTGAATATAACTTAACTAAGAATTCTATTGTTGCTGATTGAAAAG
>NW_013800066.1:0-556 GCF_000517525.1 Limulus polyphemus | reverse complement strand
CTCAAGAAAAGTTAAAGAAAATTAGGGCTTTAAAAATAAAATTATTGAATTAAAATAACTAAATCTAAAACACCATCATGTCTTCTTTTCAAATTAAATCCACCTTTTCGATTGTTTTTACTCTGTGTAAGAAAAAGTTGTATTTTTACTTTAGAAACGACGTAATGTTCTTTCTGAAAATACAGTGTGTGAATTTCGAGTTTTTCTACTAAATAAACACTGACCGGTATTGAACCGTCAATTTTGATTTAAAATACGCATATTTTTCTTTTTTCAAAAAAATGATTTTTTCGGTGAAACTAACAAGACTATAGCTTTTAAAATTTTTCAAAATTGACCATAAATTAGATTTTCCTGATATTTCAGTAGAAAGAAACACTTTTTGTTCGCTTTTCAAAATAAGACTCCTTTGATCAAAATTCCTAATATTTATCCTTTGGTTTGATAAGAAAATTTCGGATATCTTGGATTTTACTATATTTCTCAAGAAAAGTTAAAGAAAATTAGGGCTTTAAAAATAAAATTATTGAATTAAAATAACTAAATCTAAAACACC
>NW_013800065.1:0-774 GCF_000517525.1 Limulus polyphemus | reverse complement strand
AAGTATTTCATGCTCCATCTCGAAACGCATATCAACAAAGAGGGAATTTTGGGCATATAGATGTGATTTTGATTGGAATGACTCGTGTGAAACTGATATCAAATATGCATTATTACCTCCACACCAAATGTACGTGCATGTAGCTTTGTAGCTTAGAAACACAGACGATTCAAGCGTTACCATAAAACAACTGGCTTTTATGTACATTAGATAACATTTCTTGCACTATATTAGGTGTATTATTTGTTGAAGAAGCTTATTAAGTAAAAATTGTGTTTGCAATTACGCACAAAGCTACACTTTGGGCTATTTGTGCTCTGCCCACCACGGTTATCGAAACCCGGATTCTAGCGTTGTAAGTCCGCAGACATACCGCTGTACCACTGGAGGGCATTAAGTAAAAATATCAGAAGATAATACACATGTAGAACTTTTCTCTACGTTAAAATACTTTTATTTGCGACCTTTCGGCCATCTTACCGTTTACTGTGGAACACTGCTTTAAAATGGGTATCCAGGCAACAATCGTAACAATAACAGACATCTGGTATTAAAGTTATTAAACATACATAATTATGATAGATAAATCGATTGCTTCAATATAAAAACATAAGGAAAATACAATTATAGAGAGAAATAAAAATAAATGAATTTTTCATACTTCATATAATACATTATAAAGTTAAAGGTTTAATTGTACATAGAAACCACGACAAATAACATGTTTTATGTCTTTGATAAGTGGTGTCCATACAACAGCTGTCAAAACTGGGA
>NW_013800064.1:0-555 GCF_000517525.1 Limulus polyphemus | reverse complement strand
GAAGACACGTAATTTAACAATAATGTGTACTGTCAATAAGAAGACACAAAATTTAACAATCCTATGTACTATCATAATAAGACACACGATTTAACGATACTGTGTACTATCAGTAACAAGCCACTAGATTTAAAGATACTGTGTATTTGCGATAAGAAGACACAAGATTTAACAATTAATTGTACTATCAATAAGAAGACACAAGATTTAACGATACTGTGTACTATCACTAACAATCCATAAGATTTAACGATACTGTGTACTATCAATAACAAGCCACTAGCTTTAACGATACTGTGTACTTTCGATAAGAAGACACAAGATTTAAAAATTCTGTATACTATCAATAAGAAGAAACAAGATTTAACGATACTGTGTACTATCAATAAGAAGACAAAAGATTTAACGATACTGTGTACTGTCGATAAGAAGACAGAATATTTAACGATACTGTGTACTATCAATAAGAAGACACAAGATTTAAAAATACTGTTTACTATCAATAACGTGACACAAGATTTAAGAATACTGTGTACTATCAATAATATGACAAAA
>NW_013800063.1:0-554 GCF_000517525.1 Limulus polyphemus | reverse complement strand
ACAAACTTCCTTGGTGGTAAATAGTCCAATCCTAATATGCATTCGTCTTCAATGTCAGCCAAGTATACTTCCTGTCTGTCCTTTATGCCCATGAGCTCAATAGTTACCCACAATGCTCCCCACAATCTTGTAGAATGTCCTGTCACACCATAAAGCTTCTGTATGGCTTCTGGTACTCCTTCGTGATCTAACACCTTGATGCTCACAAGGGTTTGCTGAGACACAGAATCTATGACAAAGTTGCACCTTTGGCCATCCAGCTTTCCTGTCACATAGACGCTGTGTGTGCTTGGCATTTTACACGTTGCTGTAGGGACTTTCATGATGGGGGTTGGTGGGCATTGCTCAACACCAACCACTACTGGTCTCCTTGAGGCTGACTTGTTGGTAATATTCTTTATACACTGGCTCCTCAGATGTCCTTGCTCCCCACAGTTCCAACAGCCTTTCTTGGTAGCAGCCTTTACTGCTGTATCGTCTCCCCTGTGTTGAAGTTGCCAGCATTGAGCTCTCCTGTGCCCAGGTTTGTTACAGTGCCAGCAAAGTCCCTCAAA
>NW_013800062.1:0-255 GCF_000517525.1 Limulus polyphemus | reverse complement strand
TGTACTATCAATAAGAAGACACAAGATTTAACAATACTGTGTACTATCAATGAGAAGACACAAGATTTAACAATACTGTGGACTATCAATAAGAAGACACAAGATTTAACAAATCCTATGTACTATCATTAGAAGACAAGATTTAACGATACTGTGTACTATCAATAACAAGACACAAGATTCAACAATGATGTGTACTTGCGATAAGAAGACACAATATTTAAAAATACTGTGTACTATCAATAAGAAGACATA
>NW_013800061.1:0-555 GCF_000517525.1 Limulus polyphemus | reverse complement strand
TGTACCAGCAACTTAATCTAGAAACTGTAATCTAGCACCACTAATTAGTTAGCCTATATTTAAGTTTTCTCATTCTATAAAATCCTTTAATATTAAATATAACCTTTGAGCCTCTAGGCTTATATTATGTGTAAGTAGGCACAGGGACGCAAAAGACGTGCACAATTTGCAGCTTCGATGGTGGAGTCAAGCAAATTGATGAGAGTTTTCCTTGCTGGAAGTGATGACACCAGTAAGCCAGCATCTATTCCTTTAGATGGCCGCAAAGAGGTCAAAGTGCCCGATTGTGAACATGCTATTTCATTTGAAAAAGAAAACAATGAAGAAACTGTTATCTGTCCTGTTGAAAGCTACAATAATAATAAACAAGAGGATTCCACTTTGTCAGAAACAAGTCCACGGAACAGTACTGCTAAACTAAAAGAGGATGACCTAACACACAGGGATATTGGATTTATGAAGTTTGGTACAACAGACTCAGCATTTGTAACACATGCACATCGCACAGAGATTGTTAAAGTTAGACCACATGAATTTCAACATAAAGAAGCCCCA
>NW_013800060.1:0-3932 GCF_000517525.1 Limulus polyphemus | reverse complement strand
AGGTGTGACATTTAAATCTAGGCGCGTTTTTTTCCCCTACCGTGCAACTTGTCTCCCTTCTTCACGTCAAATATGCACTATTTTCTCGTGCATCAAATCCGTATTTAAGTCCCGAATTTCTGAATGCAAAATCATTTTGAGTAAGAATGGCAAGAAGACGGATATCAGAGGCGCAATATTTAATCAATAGCAAACAGAAATTAGGTATAACTTGCACATCACAAAGCACACTAATCAATCATTACTGACACTTGTTGTATCCTTGTCACACTTGTATCGTAATAAAAAATTTTCAAAGAGTCGACAAGGAACTCATTTTGTAATTACACTTCATACCCCGTGGTTATCAAGACCAGAACTTTCATTGGTTTACAACCTTTTTCTTTTCTTTTTTTTTTGCGAGTGAATTATGAAACATGAAACAGGTTTTGTAAGTAAAGCTTCTTGTGCAACAACCTGTCCCCGTGAATAATACTAACAAGAGAGTTTTGTGAAGTAGAAAAGCTATTCTGTGGTTATCATATAAACTCTGTTAATCGTCATGTTGCTCAGTAAGGCTGTATTGGTACTAAACACATCTAATGTATATCTTTGATATATTTTCTTTTTACGTTCAACATAATTTTTCATTGATTATAACTTGAAACAGACGAGAGAAGTTATTTTCAGAGATCAAGGTAACTCGTTTACTTCGTCCTGTACTTTCTTCAAGGAAAATACCACGTGATCAGCTGTGTTGCTAAATGTCGCTAATATTTAACAAAACACACGTCACAATAAACCTACAGCTCCGCATTATTTCTTTCTTATTGTCCAGAAAAATCTCAAATTAACCTAAAGTAAAACCAGTAGAAATTTATTGAACAGTGTAAAAACTACAATACAAGATTCGGTGATTTCCCTAATTTCATTGTTTTAAATACTCGGTTCCGTGTTCATTAAAAGTATAATTTGTATTGCAGTTATGGTACATCGCATGAGCGCGAAAAATATTGAAAATTATTACCACTAACCTAATATTAATGACATTTTAATCAAAGGACTTGGCTCCTTGTTAAACACATTATAACTTTAAGAAAAACTCCAAGACGAAAGTAAAATAAATCTATATCCAAGAATGTATGCACAAAATTTAATATTTCTTACGAATAATAACATAAAACATACTTCTCAATTAATTACACCTTATTGTGGCCGTAGGATAAACTATGAAGCGGAACTTACCAATTACTATGACCACCAAGAACAGGTATAGAAAATTAGTTAAAATGTTTTACTTTACCAGAGCCAAGCATTATTAAACTGATATAAAATACAACTCTGATATATTTAAACTTTAAAAAGGAAGTAGTAATTTTATAATCTCCATGTTTGTATTTAAAACAAACAAACTGCAAACTGACATAAATCCGATGACGAGGAACCCACTTGGAGATTAATAATGCTTGGAGGTTGTGTAAGTCTAAACGTATATTATTGTTATTCCATGTATAACTTTTTAAGTATGTTCTCTCACCTATCCACCACCATAAACCAATCATACCGTGAAACTATCTTTAAACTTCGTAACCTGAATATCAAAATTATCAAAAGGAGAAACGATATTTCCTTCCTCAGACAGTGCCGCTCTGAAAAGCTAATTCCTAAATTTGTGAAGGTCAGTACCTGATGATGACAAAACCTTGTCGAAACGTTGTACATTTGTTGTTATGTTAAACTTATATTAAAATATTTCTTCATTACCAATTCAAGCCGACTAAAGTCAACATTGACACGCTGAACTTACTCAGGGTGACCCGGGGAGTGTCCTTATCTATATGGTGTAGTGCTCTCCCTCAGAGAGAGAGTTCAAATGAGGGCTAAATCGCCCACTGAATGTAATCGGAGAATGATTGGGGCTCAGAATTAGGTTTTTAGGGTCGCTGAAGTTGAATATTTTATCCGATTTTGCGTTTCTGGCCCCGGTCAGGATCCCTGTGGTGTCATTTTAAATTTTATATGTACATCTTTGTCCACCTAACACCTCCCATAGTTTGGAGCTATCAGGACCAAAAAAACTTATTTTACAGTGTCTTGTTCTCAATACTTTTACATTCGTCTAACTTACCTATTATTTAACCTTAAGTAAGAACTATTAACAATAACACGCCGTACTATTAAAACAACCCTTTGTACGATGTGCTCATATCCGACTTAAAGTTACTTGATGCATACGAACGTTTAATGAAAAACGTCATAACTCCCCTACAGTTGAGGAGTTAGCAGTTTGTTGGTATTTCCAAACGAAATTATACAAGGCGTAACCGTATAGTTTTCCCTCTACTTATGCATCCCAACTTCAATATAATGTTGAAAAATAGAGGAGCGGACTGCGATATTTCCTTAATAACTTTCCTCTGATACATTAAGATATTGAATTTCGTATTGTGTTATATTAAATTAGTTTGAAGCTTGGTAGGCATGTATGTATGTAGGACCTATGTCTAACTCCCGGTTTCTAGCATTGTAAGTCGCAGACATACCGCTGTGCCACTGAGGGGCGTGATGTCTAGACAAAGCACATTATAAAATATAAAGCCATTTAATTGTTCATCACGTTACCGAAACCTTATTAACACACCAACAGATCACGCTTCAAAAGGATGGGCGTTATACAAAGTAAATTTTGTATCAGTAACATTACAACAGTTACTTTTATTTAGTTATCAGCTTAACATACTATTTCAAGATCTTACACGATAATACCACTTAATCTTTTCAACTAAATAAATAAAAATATTACAACACTTAAAGTAGTGGACATATTCCGAACATACGTAACGTCTAGATGTTGTTGTTTGAAGTTAAGCACAAAGCTACACAATGGGCCATTAGTGTTCTGCCTGATGATATTACTCACACCTCCTGTGATCATATTTAACCAAATTATAAATTATTTCTTACTAATAACGTTTAAACCGTTTTTCGCTTTTGATATTCTGAAACAAATGGTTTATTCTTGTTAAATTATCTAACCTTTGAATCTTTACTTTCAGAATACCATTAATTAAAGGAAACTATGAAGAGCCATTTCTATCTGTGTTTATTTACACCATTAATATGGGCAGTATTAAGTTTAGATAATCCAAACAGACCCGTGAGATTAAGTCCAGGAGAAAGTAATATAGGTAAAGTATAATACTTATTTATTATTACAAACTTGTCCTTACTAGTTCAAAATACAAGCACTTTCACCTTTGCCCCTACTACGAGTGTAAGTGGAAGATGCTTCAGAAATAATAAACCAACACACAGATCACATGACCTGGTTAAAAAGTAATAAATATGACTCTATTATGCCTTACCGTTTCACTCCTGATCATGACATTAAAACGTTGAAACATGTTCGTATTTTTAGGCCATAGATTGGCCTGAAGTAAAAATATTTTTAATTGTATATCCATTTTAACGTTGTGTGTTATTTATTGTTTTATCATTATACACAAGTGCCAAGAAACAATACTTAATAAAACTTTAGTCATCAATATCAAATAAAACAGTTTCTGTCGTATAAAACGGTCACTCGATCATAAACTATCCAACTATCAACAATTAAATTGGTTTTTGTGGTAAGTTTAGTCTCACTTGTTCATACTTTCATTATACCAGTTTTATCACTATATTTCAAGAGACATTTTGATCATATTTTAATTCATAAGACCTACAAAAACGTAGTAAGATCGTGAAGAATGGGAGACTCAACCTTCTTAACGTGTTGGGATGAGACACGTAAGCGTAAAAATGTTTCTTGAATATAATAGATAGTGCCAAATAAACGTACAATTTGCATAATTCTTAGAGAAAGTCCCACCACATTCTTACACAGATATTCGCCGGACCTTCATATCTATTTAATAATTTATGACCGTTTTTCCACGGATTTTCACGTTTTT
>NW_013800059.1:0-555 GCF_000517525.1 Limulus polyphemus | reverse complement strand
CAATCTCAGAATTAATGTCATCATCTTGTTTCCATTTATCAACTCTTCAAGATGAGGAATACTGCTTAAATCTTCCTTAGCAGAAACTGAAGAAAAAGTAGAATTTAATAACCCAGCCATCCCATAATAATCAGACATGAGACTTCTTTTATCAACCCTCAAGGGTCCTGCCCCCATCCTAACATTTTGTTTACCCTTAATGTGTGTAAAGAAATCCTTACTGTTAATTTTGATATTTTCAGCCAACCTTTTCTCATACCTTCTTTTTGCTGTCCTAATTTATCAACTATCTTGATCTGTAATCTTCTAAATCTCCCATCATACCAATCAATTTAAATTTCATAAATTTGTGATGTTTTTCTATAGTTTTATCTCTTGTATCCTTTGTGAACCAACCTGGTTTTTTACTTACAGCCACACTTTTCTCTCTATAAGGAATATGTTTATCTTAAATATTTAAAAATTTTCTACATCTTTTCTGTGTCTCCAAATAACTCAACTGTCCAATTAACAACAGATAATTCTTATCACATCCATTCAAAATTTGTTTTTTTT
>NW_013800058.1:0-556 GCF_000517525.1 Limulus polyphemus | reverse complement strand
GGTATTTCAAGTCTACTGTATTGTTACTATTGTTACAATATTATCTAATTGGTACATCTAACGTATTGTTATTTCAAGTCTACTTTATTGTTACAATATTATCTAATTGGTACATCTAATGTATTGTTATTTCAAGTCTACTGTATTGTTACAATATTATCTAATTGGTACATCTAATGTATTGTTATTTCACATCTGCTGTAGTGTAACTATGTTATGCTTTCGTCTCTAGGCACCAAGAATAATAGTTTAATAACTGGAAGTCGAGCAGTCTTTCTGAAGAGAGGTCTTGACAAAGCTGCTCCAGCAGCAGTCGTGGGGTTACAAATGAAACATTCAGCGTTTGTGGACCGATTCTTCAACAACACTGAAGAGGTAAAACACATGCCCTAATTATGCAAACCCTTTGAAGTGCAAACCGTGGTCTAAATAATGTTATCAACACCCTGTGACATAATGACAAGATTAAACGTTGGTGGAATAAATAAACTATGGTCAAAATATCTAGGGTCAGTAAGATGTCAAATAATGACAAGATTAAACGTTGGTGGAATAC
>NW_013800057.1:0-555 GCF_000517525.1 Limulus polyphemus | reverse complement strand
AAATTAAAATCACCGATAATTACTACAGCTGAAATCTTAATCTCATTGTAAAGATTCTCACTAGTTTCATCAATACCATCTGATGGTCTGTATAAAGTTCCTACTAAAAGCCTTTTCTTTTTATATCCGCTAATAGAAACCCAAATGGATTCCCAATCTCCTTGCTATTATCTTTCATATCCTCAACTTCAACATTTTATATACAAAGCTACCCTACGTCTCTTTAGTAATCTACCCCTATAAATTACCTGTAACCCTATATTTCCAAGAAATTTCTGTTATCTAAATCATTAACTTTCCATAAAGTCATCTATTTTAGTTCTTATTCTTCTAGCATTACAATAGTAACAATTAAGCCTACCCCGAGAACTCCTTTAAACTCATCTCCAATGCTAAACTTTTCTTTGCCTCTTATTCTTTTAGCATTTAGCTTATCCTGGCCATAACCACTGTCTAGTTCTAGTTTCAAGCTTCCCTTATAGCGGAGTTAATAGCCTTTACAAACAAGCCAGTACCTATACTATTCAAATGTGAACCGTCCATTCCAAAACACCC
>NW_013800056.1:0-1383 GCF_000517525.1 Limulus polyphemus | reverse complement strand
GTATTGTTTCATATCATAACAAAATTTCATGTTCAATATTGTTTTAATCGGTTTTTCCCTAGTTGGGTCAACTGTGACCATGTTATGTAAAGTACTATTTCCCAACAATATGTTTTAAAACAATATGTGTCTATACTTACAGAAAGTTAGTAAAATAACTACTTCTTTTGACTTCTTCTAATCAATACATCTATAGTGTAAGTACACCATAAAATTATATCAGCTTTACTAGTAGTAACAGAGCACTGTGTCAATGACTTGAGTGACTTATCGACTACTATACCAAGATCCTTTTGTTCATTCATGGTTCCTATCAATATTATTTATGTAAATAAACAACAAAGGCCCAACTTCTGGTCAGGTATTTATCTTATCTCCTGATTGCCAGTTCAGAAATTATTAACAACTAAGCTATACAGATTATTTGTTTAGAGAAGTCTAACTTTATGTTGCTCTACAGCACAAACAAGTTTATAAAACAAGCTTTCTGTAATTAAAGAGTTGTAATAGATACTTTAATGTTTGTTAATTGTTATTATACTTGTGTACTAACAGTATGAGGAGACACTATAGATATATTTTGTACACCATCTAACAACAGTTACTTTCTGACGTATTGATTGGTAGTGAATCAACAATGATATTTTGATTGTCTTTGTAACAAGATATGTGTGTTAATAAACATTTAACCATAATTAAATATTGTTGTGTCTTCTGGTACACAAACAGACAAGTGACATGTTTTTGTTTTGACTTGTACAGAATACCAAAGGAACTGGAGAAGAGACCACAATGGATCTAGATGATTTGACGTGAATACTGACAGCCATCCAGCATTGACTGCTTGTTATGTTAAAGGTAAGAAAAATATTTAATTATCAACAATAGTAGTCAGTGTTAATACTATTGTTAAACAGTTTCAGGGATTGGCTTATATAAATGTGGTGTGCTTGTAAATGTGTAATAATTGTTGACTGGTGACAATAAACATTGTTTAACCATGACTTTGTTTTGTTCTGTTAAACAACTGGTATGTTACAATGTAACAATGGTTCTGATTAGCTACACAATCAACATCTGAATCTATTAAATGTACAAGTTGTTTTACAATAAACACTTTTTGTTTAACTTTCCATAATATAAATCGGATATTTTATATCAGACATTTACCAAAAAACCCATTATCACATATGGAACTGTTTTTAAGTTATGATCTTACCAGTCTGTCTCACAGTCCACATCAGTGTCATTTAATTTGGAGCATACTGGCTGTTTGTACAGAGAATACTAAAATAAACCTTGTAGCCAGAAACCAGTTTAGTACAGAGAATACTGAAGTGAAACTTTTAGCCAGAAATTATCTTACCAGTAGAGCTGGACAAT
>NW_013800055.1:0-1115 GCF_000517525.1 Limulus polyphemus | reverse complement strand
TCTGGAGTATTATATATATATATGTGTGGAGAAATCAATTAATACACACTCAATACCTCTTTACACAACAACTCACCTCTCCCTTATAATCTGGAGTAGTTATATATATATATGTAAAGAAATCAATTAATACACATCCAATACCTCTTTACACAACAACTCACCTCTCCCTTATAATCTGGAGTAGTTATATATATATGTAAAGAAATCAATTAATACACATCCAATACCTCTTTACACAACAACTCACCTCTCCCTTATAATCTGGAGTATTATATATATATATGTGTGGAGAAATCAATTAATACACACTCAATACCTCTTTACACAACAACTCACCTCTCCCTTATAATCTGCAGTAGTTATATATATATATGTAAAGAAATCAATTAATACACATCCAATACCTCTTTACACAATAACACACCTCTCCCTTATAATCTGGAGTAGTTATATATATATATATGAGTAAAGAAATCAATTAATACACATCCAATACCTCTTTATGCAACAACTCACCTCTCCCTTATATTCTGGAGTAGTTATATATATATGGGAGGGGTGAGTTGTTGTGTAAAGAGGTATTGGGTGTGTATTAATTGATTTCTTTACACATATATGTATAACTTCTCCAGATTATAAGGGAGAGGTGAGTGGTTGTATAAAGAGGTATTGGGTGTGTATTAATTGATTTCTTTACACACATATATATATAACTACTCCAGATTATAAGGGAGAGGTGAGTTGTTGTGTAAAGAGGTATTTGATGTGTATTGATTGATTTATTTACATATATATATATATATATAACTACTCCAGATTATAATAAAGAAATCAATTAATACACACCCAATACCTCTTTATACAACAACTCACTCCTTCCTTAAAATCTGGAGTAGTTATATATATATGTGTAAAGAAATCAATTAATAGACACCCAATACCTAGTCCTATCTCCTAAAGTTCAGTCAGTCTTGTCTAGTCTAATGACACTAAATGACAGTATAATTCAGGCCTAGTCCTATCTCCCAAAGTCCAGTCAGTCTTGTCTAGTCTAATGACACTAAATGACAGTATAATTCAGGCCTAGTCCTATCTCCTAAAGTCCAGCGGAG
>NW_013800054.1:0-554 GCF_000517525.1 Limulus polyphemus | reverse complement strand
ATCGATATATATATGATAAAAAATCTTCTGGTTAAATTTTCACAACGATATACATATATATATGGTAAATAAAACTACTGTTTAAATATTCACATCGATATATATATATATGGTAAATAAAACTTCAATGACATGCTGTAGTAAATATAACAAGTTATATAAAATACAGTTATAATTACAACAGCCTGTCATAGTGCATTACATCATAAGGTCATAAAGACGCCGTGAATTCACTTCTTATATAAAATACTGTTATATTACAACAGCATGTCATTGTAAAATACATCATAAGGTCATAAAGACCCCGTGTATTCACTTGTTATATAAAATACAGTTGTAGTTATAACATTTTATCATAGTACATTACATCATAAGGTCATAAAGACCCCGTGTATTCACTTGTTATATAAAATACAGTTGTAGTTATAACATTTTATCATAGTACATTACATCATAAGGTCATAAAGACCCCGTGTATTCAATTTTTATATAAAATACAGTTATAATTACTAAAGCATGCCAAACTTCAATACATCATAAGATCATAAAGATCC
>NW_013800053.1:0-1295 GCF_000517525.1 Limulus polyphemus | reverse complement strand
CTATCTCTTCCATCTATTAGCCTATGTCGCTGACAGCATATTCTAGCTAGTTATTTGATTTAAACTTAATTATTTCAGGGGAAATAATTAATAATCAAGGGTGCTCAAAAATTAGCAATCCTCCTTCACCTTGCTCGAGGCAAGAGGTTAAAGTTCAATGAGTGGTCAGCGATTTAATGAGCCATATGGGCGAAGAAGTAGGAAAATAAATAATTAAATGAAAAATTAATAATAAGTAAAAGGAACAAATATATATATATGATGAGGCAAATAAGCGGAAGTGAAGGCAAGTCCAAGGCATAGCAGAGGCGGTTGATCTTGTAGAAGGAGCAAGTCGGCAGCCGTTGGTGACATGTTATTGAAACAAAACGAAGCAAGCGGGCTTTTACAGGGCCTGGCGTGGATCAGTGGATCCAAGTGCCATGGCTGGGATCTATAGATCCAATGCCTAAGAATTTGATGTGGGTGGGAAACTGGAGTACCCCGAGAAAACCCCCTTTCTCTTGTCGGACCGAAAGAAAAGCCTGACTAGTGCCCGAGTAAAGAGCTATTGAAGAGATGAAGATCTGGAAAGAGACTGAACAGTGAAATAGTTATGCATAGAATATAATATACTATTATTAGTTTTATAGATCATGGTGTTGTGTGTATCATGTTGTATGGGGAGTGATATTTGCACCAAGGTTTGGGAGTAGCGGTAATTTTATGAAATTCGGCTGTGAGTGAATTTCGGTGGGTGGCTTTTTTTTGTAGTATTTGATGGCAAGTTTAGAAATGCGGTCTTGTATTATGTGTAGTGAAGTGTGTTTTTCAACGTAGCATGCAGGTGTGTAGTGAGGGAGGCGGTAGGCGAGACGTATTACACTGTTTTGTAGTTTTTGTAGAATCAACCTTGGTTGTTATTCATATTACTTGTAACCATTGCGCCATAGTCTAATAAAGGTCTGATAAATGTTTTATAAATGTACATTATTATTTGTGGTCCGCATCCGTGAGCATGGTGACTTATTTTGTGGAGGTAAGCTATTCTAGTTTTAATTTTCTTGCAAATTTCCTTGAAATGTGTGTGCTAAGTTAATTTAGGGTTTATGGCTATTCCTACAAATTTAGTAGATTTAAAGAATGAAATCGGGTTATTGTAGAGGTTCAATTTAGCTAGTTTGACATGCTTAAGTCTTTTGTTTAATCTTCGGAAAAGTATGATTGCCTGGGTTTTAGTGGGATTTAATATTATCCTCCATTTATTGCACCACAGTGTGATTTTGTCAATGGCTAATAATGGCTGGAGACGGCTT
>NW_013800052.1:0-555 GCF_000517525.1 Limulus polyphemus | reverse complement strand
TTGATGATGTGAAGTGGAACCAAATATAGATATCAAAGCAGAACAGGAGAAAGACCAAGATTTGAAGCCAATAATTGATTTATTAAAAGCAAGTGTTTCGCGCTCTGCTTGGGAGAAGGTGTCTAGTCTAAGCCCAGTGACAAAGTACTATTGGGTGCAATGGGACCATTTGAAGCTTGAAAATGATATTCTTGTCCGGGGATAGGAAACTACAGATGGGAAATTGACGACTTGGCAAACAGTTATACCGAGGAAGTTACGGGAAGTTGTGCTGCGTCAATCTCATGATAGTTTAACAGGAGGTTATCTCGGAATTAAGAAGACATTGAGTCACCTACGACAAAGATTTTACTGGATAGGTATGAGGCGAGATGTGGAAGAATGGTGCAGGACATGCAGTACATGTAGTGCTAAAAGGGGACCCAAGCATAAGGGATGCCCACCTTATGAAGAGTTGCCTGAGAATGTGTCAGAGTTTGTTAAAGTGTTATCGGAAAGGATGGATGATATTCACCATCAAGTGCGTTCAAACTTGAAAACGTCTGCTGATTCGAT
>NW_013800051.1:0-555 GCF_000517525.1 Limulus polyphemus | reverse complement strand
AGTTACACCTAGGTGTTCATGGAGTAGTTGTACCAAGTAAGGCTAAAAATGAGTATAGTGGTTATAAATTCGGTAACTATAGTTAAACCTAGGTGTTTATGGAGTATTTGTACAAAGTAAGGCTGAAGATGAGTATAGTGGTTATAAATTTGGTAACTATAGTTACACCTAGGTGTTCATGGAGTAGTTGTACCAAGTAAGGCTAAAGTGAGTATGTTGGATATAAATTCGGTAACTATAGTTACACCTAGGTATTTATGGAGTAGTTGTACCAAGTAAGGCTAAAATGAGCGTGGTGGTTATAAATTCTGTAACTAGAGTTACACCTAGGTGTTTATGGAGTAATTGTACCAAGTAAGGCTAAAGATGAGTATGGTGGTTATAAATTCGGTAACTAGAGTTACACTTAGGTGTTCGTGGAGTTGTTGTACCAAATAACGCTAAAGATGAGTATGGTGTTACACATTCGGTAAATATAGTTACACCTAGGTGTTCATGGAGTAGTTGTACCAAGTAAGGCTAAAGATGAGTATGTTGGATATAAATTCGGTAACT
>NW_013800050.1:0-555 GCF_000517525.1 Limulus polyphemus | reverse complement strand
ATGAACACCTAGGTGTAACTCAAGCTACGAAATTTATTACAACATATTCATCTTTAGCCTTACTTGGTACAACTACTCCATGAACACTTAGGTGTAACTCTACTTACCGAATTTATAACCACCATATTCATCTTTAGCCTTACTTGGTACAACTACTCCATGAACAATTAGGTGTAACTCTAGTTACAGAATTTGTAACCACCATACTCATCTTTAGCGTTATTTGGTACAACAGCTCCACGAACACCTAGATGTAACTATAATTACCGAATTTATAACCATCATACTCATCTTTAGCCTTACTTGGTACAACTACTCCATGAAAACCTAGGTGTAACTATAGTTACTGAATTTGTAACCACCATACTCATCTTTAGCGTTATTGGGTACAAAAACTCCACGAATACCTAGGTTAAACTCTAGTTACCGAATTTATAACCACCATACTCATCTTTTGCCTTACTTGGTACAACTACTCCATGAACACTTAGGTATAACTATAGTTACCGAATTTAAAACCACCATACTCATATTTAGCGTTATTTGGTACAACAA
>NW_013800049.1:0-555 GCF_000517525.1 Limulus polyphemus | reverse complement strand
TATAATACTTCCTAGCATCATTAGGTAAAAGAAAATACTTCCTAGCATCATTAGGTAAAAGAAAATACTTCCTAGCATCATTAGGTAAAAGAAAATACTTCCTAGCATCATTAGGTAAAATATAATATTTCCTAGCATCATTAGGTAAAAGAAAATACTTCCTAGCATCATTAGGTAAAAGAAAATACTTCCTAGCATCATTAGGTAAAAGAAAATACTTCCTAGCATCATTAGGTAAAAGAAAATATTTCCTAGCATCATTAGGTAAAAGAAAATACTTCCTAGCATCATTAGGTAAAATAAAATACTTCCTAGCATCATTAGGTAAAAGAAAATACTTCCTAGCATCATTAGGTAAAAGAAAATACTTCCTAGCATCATTAGGTAAAAGAAAATACTTCCTAGCATCATTAGGTAAAATATAATACTTCCTAGCATCATTAGGTAAAATATAATACTTCCTAGCATCATTAGGTAAAATATAATACTTCCTAGCATCATTAGGTAAAATAAATACTTCCTAGCATCATTAGGTAAAATATAATACTTCCTAGC
>NW_013800048.1:0-553 GCF_000517525.1 Limulus polyphemus | reverse complement strand
TTTGTACCCGTGCAAACATAAATAATAATGAACGTCTTTTTTATAAACTGATAGCATTTTTATTCAATCACTCAATCAAGTTATTCAATCACTTTATTATTCTGATTTTCCAGCAACTTATTCAATTACTTTATTATTCAATTTTAACTTATCTTTAAGCAAGTTTACTGTGATAATTTGTAAATTCAATATAATTTTCGACAATAAACCTTCACTGAGGTAGGAAATGTGTTGAGAAAATAATTATTTGTCGGCAGTCATTTACTACGTTAGTGAAATGTCGTGATATCCAGCATATCTTATCAGGAAAGTACACACACTAAACACCAAGAGTGTAAAGAAAAGACAAAGAAACTTTAATTATCCAAAAGCATTAAATGTTAAGACAAATATTTAAAACAAAAGTGTAAATCATTATTAAACTACTGTAAAAACAAAGGTGATTATTGCAGAATTCAAAGAGCTGTTTAATACATAATGCCAGCAAATCTATTCAAACTATTAACAGTTTTTAAAACAACTTTTATAAACCTACTTTTCACATTCTATATTA
>NW_013800047.1:0-554 GCF_000517525.1 Limulus polyphemus | reverse complement strand
AGAAAGACCAAGATTTGAAGCCAATAATTGATTTTCTAAAAGCAAATGTTTTGCGCCCTGCTTGGGAGAAGGTATCTAGTCTAAGCCCTGTGACAAAGAACTATTGGGCACAATGAGACCAGTTGAAGCTTGAAGATAGTATTCTTCTCTGGAGATGGGAAACTGCAGATGGGAAAATGACGACCTGGCAAACGGTTATCCCGAGAAAGTTACGGGAAGTTGTGCTGCGCCAATCCCATGATAGTTTAACAGGAGGACATCTCGGAGTTAAGAAACATTGAGTCACCTACGACAGAGATTTTATTGGATAGGTATCAGGCAAGATGTGGAAGAATGGTGCAGAACATGTAGTACATGTTATGCTAAAAGGGGACCCAAGAATAAGGGACGTGCTCCAATGAAGTTATATCAAGTTGGTGCACCAATGGAAAGAGTAGCCGTTGACATTGCTGGTCCTCTGCCCCAAACTCGTGCTGGAAACAAGTACATTTGTGTGGTGATGGATTATTTCATCAAGTGGCCTGAGGCATATGCAATACCAAATCAGGAAGCTA
>NW_013800046.1:0-676 GCF_000517525.1 Limulus polyphemus | reverse complement strand
GTATAATTATTATATTGAATACAGAGAAGGAAAATCTCATGGAAATGCCGAAGGACTGAGCCGAAGACTCTGCAAAAATGACTGCAGACATTGCTGCAAAAGAGAGGTTGAACTAACCAGGTGTCATCAAGCTGAAATCAAAGTGACTGAAGGAGTTGATGACGGTGAAGTGGAACCAGGTATAGATATTAAAGCAGAACAGGAAAAAGACCAAGATTTGAAGCCAAGGATTGATTTCCTAAAACCAAGTGTTTTGCACCCTGCTTGGGAGAAGGTGTCTAGCTTAAGCCCTGTGACAAAGAACTATTAGGCACAATGGGACCAGTTGAAGCTTGAAGATAGTATTCTTCTCTGGAGATGGGAAAGTGACGACCTGGCAAACAGTTATACCGAGAAAGTTACGGGAAGTTGTGATTCATCAGTTCCATGATAGTTTAATAGGAGGACATCTCGGAGTTAAGGAGACACTGAGTCACCTACGACAGAGATTTTACTGGATATGTATGAAGCTAGATGTGGAAGTATGGTGCAGGACATGCAGTACATGTTGTGCTAAAAGGGGACCCAAGCATAAGGGACATGCTCCAATGAAGTTATATCAAGTTGGCACATCAATGAAAAAAGTAGCCATTGACATTGCTGGTCCTTTGCCCAAACTCGTGCTGGAAACAGGTAC
>NW_013800045.1:0-555 GCF_000517525.1 Limulus polyphemus | reverse complement strand
AGTGAGGGATCTGGAAGCTTTAAAAGTGGAGTAGAGGCCAATTTTTCCATCAACGTCTTGAAAGAAGGCTGGCAAGAAACTGTCCATTCAAACTTTTGGTCTTTTTTTAGTCAAATCATGTAGTGGAGCAGCTATAGTTGCAAAGTCCTACACAAACTTGCGGTAGTAGGTACAGAGTCCCAAGAAACTTCTTAGCTCTCCCACATTGTCTGCAGTTGGCCAGTCATGCACTGCTTTCGCCTTATCAGGATCAGTTTGTACACCATTCTTACTAACAATGTGGCCTAAGTAAAGCACCTCTTTCTGGAACAAATGATATTTCTTAGAATGGAGTTTGAGGTTTGCTGCTTTCAAATGCTTGAATACTTCCTTCAGCCGGGACATTTCCTCGTCAAAAGTTGTTGCAAATACGATGACATCGTCCAGGTACACTAGGCCTATCCTCTATTGTAGGCCTTTCAATACTCGTTCCATCAGCCTCTCAAATGTTTCTGGAGCATTAATGAGCCCGAATGGCATTACTCGGTATTGCCAGAGACCTTGGCCATAACTAAG
>NW_013800044.1:0-555 GCF_000517525.1 Limulus polyphemus | reverse complement strand
ATCACATTTTCTGTGTGAAAGTAAAGTACAACAAGGTTCTTCAGAAATAGGATTGTTTCTTTGTAATTAAACACAAAACTCGTTGGAAATTAAAGAAATATGAAGTGTTCTTAGTATCTTGTATGGAAATAACACATTCTCTGTGTGAAAGTAAAGTACAACAAGGTTCTTCAGAAATAGGATTGTTTCTTTGTAATTAAACACAAAACTCGTTGGAAATTAAAGAAATATGAAGTGTTCTTAGTATCTTGTATGGAAATAACACATTCTCTGTGTGAAAGTAAAGTACAACAAGGTTCTTCAGAAATAGGATTGTTTCTTTGTAATTAAGTACAAAGCTACACAATGGGCTATCTGTGCTTTGCCCACCACGGGTATCGAAACCCGGATTCTAGCGTAGTAAGTCCGCAGACATGCCGCTGTGCCACTGGGGGCGCAGAAATAGGAACGCTTGACGACAGTTATACGATACAACAACAATTATTACGATACAAACTAGATGGTAAAGAGTACCGTATTTTCGGAATATAAGACGCACCCTTATTTTGAAGACAA
>NW_013800043.1:0-820 GCF_000517525.1 Limulus polyphemus | reverse complement strand
TCCTATGTAAATAAAGATACATACACACTAATACGTAAATAAAGATACATGCACACTTTTACGTAAATAAAGATACATGCACACTTCTACGTAAATGAAGATACATGCACAATAATATGTAAATGAAGATACATGCTCACTCCTATGTAAATAAAGATACATACACACTCCTACGTAAATAAAGATACATGCACACTCCTACGTAAATAAAGATACATGCACAATAATACGTAAATAAAGATACATGCACACTTCTACGTAAATTAAAGATACATACACACACCTATGTAAATGAAGATACATGCACACTCCTACGTAAATAAAGATACATACACACACCTATGTAAATAAAGATACATACACACTTCTACGTAAATGAAGATACATGCACAATAATACGTAAATAAAGATACATACACACTCCTATGTAAATAAAGATACATACACACTCCTACGTAAATATACATACACACACCTATGTAAATAAAGATACGTACACACTCCTAAGTAAATAAAGATACTTACACACTCCTACGTAAATAAAGATACGTACACACTCCTACGTAAATAGATACATGCACACTCCTATGTAAATAAAGATACATACACACTTCTACGTAAATAAAGATACATACACACACACCTATGTAAATAAAGATACATACACACTCCTATGTAAATAAAGATACATACACACTCCTACGTAAATAAATATACATACACACTCCTATGTAAATAAAGATGCATACACACTCCTACGTAAATAAAGATACATACACACTTCTATGTAAATAAAAATACATACACACTCCTACGTAAA
>NW_013800042.1:0-555 GCF_000517525.1 Limulus polyphemus | reverse complement strand
TGAATAGAGTTATACCTAGGTATTCGTGGAGTTGTTGCACCAAATAACGCTAAAGATGTGTATGGTGCTTAGAAATTCAGAAACTAGAGATACACCAAGGTGTTCATGGAGCAGTTGTGCCAAATAACGCTAAAGATGAGTATGGTGGTTACAAATTCGGTAACTATAGTTACACCTAGGTTTTCGTGGAGTTATTGTACCAAATAACGCTAAAGATGAGTATGGTGGTAACAAATTCGGTAACTAGAGTTACACCTAGGTGTTCATGGAGTAGTTGTTCCAAGTAAGGCTAAAGATGAGTATGGGGGTTACACATTCGGTAACTAGAGTTACACCTAGGTGTTCATGGAGTAGTTGTATCAAGTAAGGCTAAAGATGAGTATGGTATTTATAAATTCGGGAACTAGAGTTACACCTAGGTGTTCGTGGAGTTGTTGTACCAAGAAGGGCTAAAGGTAAGTATGGTGGTTACACATGCGCTAACTAGGTGTGCATGGAGTAGTTGTACCAAGTAAGGCTAAAGACGAGTATGTTGGTTATAAATTCAGTAACTAG
>NW_013800041.1:0-614 GCF_000517525.1 Limulus polyphemus | reverse complement strand
GTAGACACGATGATTATACAATACTTTATTAAGACATGTGTAAAATACACCAACACGATGATTATACCACACTTTATTAAGACATGGGTAAAATACATAGACACGATGATTATACCATACTTTAATAAGACATGAGTAAAATACATAGACACGAGGATTATACCATACTTTAAAAAAACATGGGTAAAATACATGAATACGATTATTATACCATACTTTATAGGACATGGGTAAATTACATAGACATGATGATTATACCATACTTCATTAAGACATATGTAAAATACATCAACACCATTATTATACCATATTTCATGAAAGCATGGGTAAAATACATAGTCACGATGCTTATTCCAAACTTTATTAATACATGGATAAAATACGTAGACACGATGATTATACCATACTTTACCAATATATGGGTAAAATAAATAATCACGATGATTATACCTTACTTTATTAAGACATGGATAATATACATAGACACGATGATTATACCTTACTTTATTAAGACATGGATAAAATACATATACACGATGATTATACTATACTTTATTAAGACATGGGTAAAATACATAGAAACGATGATTTTAACATACCTTAGTAAGATATGG
>NW_013800040.1:0-679 GCF_000517525.1 Limulus polyphemus | reverse complement strand
GGTGAGGTTCTCAATTGATAACAAGAGGACATTATGAATAGTTACTCCAAATGAAATAAAATATTCTTATTCGTCAGTTTTAAAAGGGCTGGGCGTGGCTTCATACTTATTTATCCGTTTTAAAGAGGGGCTGGGCGTGGCTTCATGCTTATTCATCAGTTTTAATAGGGGCTGGGCGTGGCTTCATGCTTATTCATCAGTTTTAATAGGGGCTGGACGTGGCTTCATGCTTAGCCTGCTCGGCCTGTGAAACTAAGAGTTCCTGGATGCTCATGTTTATATTAAACTGAAGACAATACTGACAGTAATAGGAGCAAATATGGGTGTTTAAAACTTTCATCCCACGAATGTAGCCAGCTATGAAACTGTAAGGCAATGAAATGATAGCAAGTTACTAAAAACAGTCCTCTTCGTGATAATAATCAAAACAACCACCTGGTGGTAGTATTCCCAATAACCTGTATGGTCATCGTAATAAAATCTGGAATGTCTGGATTAAGAAATACTAGTATTAAAGAAATAAATCCCACTCTCAATTCTAATTATGTACAATATCATGTAGTTGATAGCTATAACCTTACATAGCATCTAGTTGATAGCTATAACCTTACATATCATCTAGTTGATACCTATAATCTTACATATCATCTAGTTGATACCTATAACCTTACATATCATG
>NW_013800039.1:0-242 GCF_000517525.1 Limulus polyphemus | reverse complement strand
CTTTTATATTGGTCTTTTTAATCCTTCTTAAACTAGATGTTTTCGACTTGATAACGGTCTTTTAAGCCTTTCTTACACTTATATTTTAATAACTTTGATAATGGTATTTTTAATCCTTCTTATACTAGATTTTGTCGATATTGATAACGGTATTTTAGTCCTTCCTCCGCAAGATTTTGTTTACATTAATGACGGTCTTTCTAGTTCTTCTTCCACTATAATTTTTCGACTGCTATAACGGT
>NW_013800038.1:0-1701 GCF_000517525.1 Limulus polyphemus | reverse complement strand
GTCACTATACGGCAGCACATAATGTTTTTTTTGCGTGTAAACTACGACAGTTTGGGACTTTTCACTTCACAAAAATGATATCTGACAAACGAATTTCGCTAAAATAAGTAACTAAATAAAGAATTAATGAAATTAATATTTAATGTATCAAGCACCCGAAGTATCTTTGCAAGTGAACGATCTGTACACAATGATATATGATACCACGCATACACATACAGCTCCAGGCTCGGCCCCACTGAAGATTTGAAAGAAGGAAGACCACTATATAATGTGTTCATTTGATGATTAACAAACTGGTGTTATTAAACTAAAACATCAATAATAGGCCTGGGATCCATATGATGTCCTCCCCATTAATCCTCTGACCCTGGCATGGGGTTATGATTGTGTGCACATACAGTAACCCGGGGTGAAGTTGGAAAGCGTTGGGTTCTGGAAGTCTCCCCAAACGTAGGTCCAGTGCTCCGGGGTACTTGTACCGTCCAGGAGGAACCGTTCTAGCTTCGCTGGCCTCCAAATTAATCCAAAAATAGATTATGTTTACTTTCGGCTGTGTTACCTATTTTAGGAAAAATTAAGAAAGAAATACTTCGAAGTTCAGTTATCTCTCAATAGATGGAGAAACAAATAATAAGAAAAAATACTTGGAAGTTCAGTTACCTCTCAATAGATGGAGCAAAAAATTAAGAAAAACTACTTGTAAGTTCAGTTATATCTCAAGAGATGGAGAAAAAATACTTGGAAGCTCACTTATCTCTCAACAGATGGAGAAACAAATAATAAGGAAAATACTTGAAAGTTCAGTTATCTTTCAATAGATGGAGAAACAAATAATAAGGAAAAATACTAGGAAGTTCAGTTACCTCTCAATAGATGGAGCAAAAAATTAAGAAAACTACATGTAAGTTCCGTTATCTCTCAATAGATGGAGAAACAAATAATAAGAAAAAATACTAGGAAGTTCAGTTACCTCTCAATAGATGGAGCAAAAAATTAAGAAAACTACTTGTAAGTTCAATAGATGGAGAAACAAATAATAAGAAAAATACTTGGAAGTTCAGTTATCTCTCAATCTGTCAATAGATGTAGAAAAAATAATATGGAAAAATACTTGGAAGTTCAGTTATCTCTCGATAGATTGAGAAAAAATCAAGAAAAATACTTGGAATTTCAGTTATCTCTCAATAGATTGAGAAAAAAATCAAGAAAAATATTTGGAAATTCAGTTATTTCTGAATAGATTGAGAAAAAATACTTGGAGGTTCAGTTATCTGTCAATAGATTGAGAATAAATTAAGAAAAATACTTGGAAGTTCAGTTATCTGTCAGTAGATGTAGAAACAAATAATAAGGAAAAATACTTTGAAGTTCAGTTATCTCTCAATAGATGGAGAAAGAAATAATAATGACAAATACGTGGAAGTTCAGTGATCTCTCAATAGATGGAGAAAAAATTAAGAAAGAACTACTTGGAAGTTCAGTTATCTCTCAATATATGGAAACTGCACTGAAGTATTATTAAGAACCTTTACTTAAAACACAATAGAAGTAAGTACTGTCACTACCTTATATTTGCACAACAAACACGTCCTGATGCTCGTCCAATAACTATCAATTTAAATCCCTTTGTGTTCATTCCAGAATAAAAGATGCATAATTTATGTTTATTTCATAATTTTTGTGGTGGTTGCGAGATCG
>NW_013800037.1:0-554 GCF_000517525.1 Limulus polyphemus | reverse complement strand
AATTATATCAAGACGGGAATCAATCCAGAAAATTAAATGTCTGTTTCAGATAAAATATTTGTACCAGAATATTGACGTTTTTGCTTAAATACTAAGCTGCACAATGATCTATCTGCAGGTATAGAACCCCATAGTTTACTGTAATAATCTCTCAAGCTTATTGCTGACCCACCAGAGGAAAGGCAGAAGGATAGTAACTTGAAAAAAGATGTATTTGAATAACGTGACTGTAGTACTAATCCTACAGTGGACGTAAACAAAGTAACCTGTCTTACCAGCAAGTTACCCAACCAATAAGTGTACAAGCTATACAAAATCATAGGAGCTGGGCGTGGCCTATGGTTAGTGTGCAGTTTGTTTTTTTTTAATTTCACGCAAACCTACACGAGGGCTATCTACGCTAGCCGTTCCTAATTTAGCAGTGCAAGACTAGAGAGAAGGCAGCTAGTCATCACAACCCACCGCCAACTCTTGGGCTACTCTTTTACCAACATATAGTGGGGTTGACCGTCCCATTATAACGCCCCACGGCTGAAAGGGCGAGCAAACATGAT
>NW_013800036.1:0-555 GCF_000517525.1 Limulus polyphemus | reverse complement strand
AGTGTCCAAGGCATCTAAAAACTGATCTACAAACAACTTGAGGACATCGGGTGGCGCAGTTGGGTAGGCCTTGTGTGACATACTTTCCAAATCCTGTGCCAACTCTTGCAGGCTCTCCCCCTTAGCAGGGACTCTCGTCCTAAACCTAGCCCTGTAGACTTCGGACTTATTTTGAGTTCCATACCAGAGTTCTAGAGCAGCTACCAGTGCTCTATAGTTGTGACTGTCATCTGCTGACAACTGTCAAAGTATTTCCAGTGGTTGTCCCTTCAGGCTCGTTGCGAGGTATACTGCTTTCTGCTCCTCTGTCCATCCATTCATTTCCGCCAGTACAAATTGTGCTTTATATGCTTCCCATGGTGCCTTCCCATTGATTTCCTGTGGCTTCCTTCGTACTAGATCACCCCTATTGCTGACACTCATGTCTGGAATGTGACTTCTGACATGACTGAAGATGTGGGTTTAGCTGCGGGGTCTGGAAGGGGCTTCCCGTTGTTTCAGGTTCATTAGGTCGATGGCTAATATATCCTCCTTGTGTAAAAGACAGTAAATCAT
>NW_013800035.1:0-554 GCF_000517525.1 Limulus polyphemus | reverse complement strand
CAATAAGAAGAGACAAGATTTAACAATACTGTGTCATGTCAATAAGAAGATACAGGATTTATCAATACTGTGTCCTGTCAATAAGAAGATACAGGATTTATCAATACTGTGTACTGTCAATAAGAAGACACAAAATTTAACAATACTGTGTCCTGTCAATAAGAAGATATAGGATTTATCAATACTGTGTCCAGTCAATAAGAAGATACAGGATTTATCAATACTGTGTACTGTCAATAAGAAGACACAAAATTTAACAATATTGTATCCTGTCAATAAGAAGATACAGGATTTATCAATACTGTGTACTGTCAATAAGAAGAAACATAATTTAACAATACTGTGTCCTGTCAATAAGAAGAAAAAGGATTTATCAATAATGTGTACTGTCAATAAGAAGACACAAAATTTAACGATACTGTGTACTATCATAACAAGTCATAACATTTAATGATACTGTGTACTATCAATAACAAGCCACAAGATTTAACGATACTGTGTACTGTTAGTAAAAAGACACAAGATTTAACAATACTGTGTCCTGTCAATAAGAA
>NW_013800034.1:0-1654 GCF_000517525.1 Limulus polyphemus | reverse complement strand
GGTTCACGGCAATGTTGTTGGTTTTTTTTTGCCATTTATCATGGCAGTGCAGACATGGATAAACTTACATAGAGCATAATAATGTAGGTCTAAATAACGTAACATTTGAAAGAGCATTCGCAATATTTACTACACTTTGTGCATCAGCTAAAAAGGAGTATCTGTGTGTGTGTGACTGCCATAATTCTAAGAGGAAAGAACCTAGAAAACTGAAAATTTGCACCTATACTAAGTGGACCCTGAGATTTTGCACCTGGGTATTATTACTTATTTACGTGTATGCGCTTGCGCATCTTTTTATGCGAAAAAACACATAGGAAGGAAATGTGACCGCCATATCTCCAAGAAGAAAGAATTTACAAACCTGAAATTTTGCCCCCATACTAAGTGGACCCTGAGGGTCTCTACCTAGGTATTATTACTTATTTTATTCATGTGCGTGCTTGCATGCGCATCTTTCTATTGAGGCAAGCTAGCAAAAAGCCACATAGAAAATAAATGGATCCTTATATTACAAGTTATAGATATAAATCACAGAGAGACAGACATGCATGTGCGTGCGTGCGTATCTTTTTTAATGGGGTAATCTAGCAAAAGATCACATAGAAAAGAAGTGGTCCCTTATATAACAAGTTCTAATATATATATAGAAAAGCCAGTGCATTTTGGTAACAATACGTTCACACAATGGCTTTAATATCATGTTACTTAGCAAATAAAGTATAACCTAATATAACCTAATGTTTTGTTTTGTAATTTAGAGGCTCTGTTAATTAAAGTAACAATTACAAATAATTTTTTTACATAACAGAGCGTTTAGAACAGCAACGAACTCCTCAACTCAAGCCAATCTGAAGCAACACTCTCATAAATAAATCAAGTTTGTGGTTAGTAAAGAGAGTCCTCTGACCCAAAATTGAACAAAGATTTCTAGCTAAAAACGATTGACAATCTTCAAGCCATAACTCAAAATAAATAGCTGTTTTTATGAGAAAAACGGCCTAAGAGACTGGAACCCTCTACAATCCTATCCAACAATATACCTGTAAAGTCTCCCGGTGCAAGTACAAATAGATTATTGTGCCTTTAAACATGGTTGAGGAATGTTATTCACAACATATATTTTAAGAATGACCCTTCCATCATTCGAGGTAATCCCCCAGTAGGCCAATAGTAAGTTTACGGACTTAAAAGTCCGGAATTTGATTCGCCGAGGTGGACTAAGCAAATAACCAAACGTGGCTTTGCTCTAAAACAAGTAAATATTCGAAGCTTGTTAAAATAGACACTGTAGTCGTAGGAATAGTGTATATTCGTAATTATCAGATCGAACACGTTCTACGATTTGTTTGTTTGTAATTAAGCACAAAGCTACACAATGGGCTATCTTTGCTCTGCCCACCACGGGTATCGAAACCCGGATTCTAGCGTTGTAAGTCCGCAGACATACCGCTGTGCTACTGGGGGGCACACGTTCTACGATCAAATAGATATTCCAAGGTCAGCAAAGAAAATAGAAATAACCAGTTACTGGTTATTTCTCCTCACAGAGTATATTCCAATTGCACGCAATCTAGTAGTATTGAAAACAACAAAGCTGGTCAAACATCTAAACAATATCTATCTTACAAGTGTGTTGTAGAACAGAATTTAA
>NW_013800033.1:0-555 GCF_000517525.1 Limulus polyphemus | reverse complement strand
ACACCACAGAGTTTCTGTATGGCTTCTGGTACTCCTTTGTGATCTAGCACTTTGATACTCACAAGGGTCTGCTGAGATGAAGAATCTGTGACAAAGTTGCACTTTTAGCCATCCTGTCACGTAGACACTATGTGTGCTTGCCATTTTACACTTAGCTGTTGGTACTTTCACAATGGGGGTTGGTGGGCATCCCTCAACACTAACCACTACTGATTTCCCGAAGCTGACATATTGGTAGTATTCTTCTTACACTGGCTCCTCATATGTCCTTGCTCTCCACAGTTCCAACAACCTTTCTGGGTAGCAGCCTTTCCTGCCATAGCATCTTCTCTGTGTTGAAGATGCTGGCATTGAGCTCTCTTGTGCCCAGGTTTCTTACAGTGCCAGCAAAGTCCCTCAAACCTCTCTGAAAGCTGCCCTTTTCTGGTCTTGAACCCTGATGTCTGTACCAACCTTGGTACCTCTGTGCTGGACTTAACATAAGATTCGAATTCAAGAGCTCCGGCCATTGTATCCTGCATAGTAGAGGGGTGTGCTTGCTTCACTTGTATGTCC
>NW_013800032.1:0-555 GCF_000517525.1 Limulus polyphemus | reverse complement strand
AACAAAGTTCCTATATTTGTTTGTGGTTAACTCAAAGATAAAAATACAACATGTTAAGAGTATCTATCTATCTTGTCTGTCTATATTGACGTATAACATAAGATACAATTTACCATGACATATTTATTTATTCTTTATTCACCAATAATAAAATTCACAGGTCTTATTTTCATCTCGCTTGTCTTTAGTGTACTGTGTTTATTTTTCCACTGATGCCAGGTAATACCAGTAGTGTCTACCTTATCTACTGTGTAATACAAACCGTTTAAATTGGCGTTATGGCAGTTATTATACCACCATCCGCCTTTGTAGGATTGAGCACAACTGCCGCTGTTGTTATCGTTGTCTTTATCCTTGGTGCTGAACATCATGTTGTTATGGTGAACAAGAGAATTTCCTTCAGTAATATAGAAATGATTTCCAAATTAAACAACTAAACATAAACAACAAATGTAGGATATTATTTATATAAGTATGGTTTCTTTATTCAATTGTTTTGTAAATATGAACCAGAGTTATAGTATTTCATATTCCTGCTAATGATTTTATTAACTC
>NW_013800031.1:0-632 GCF_000517525.1 Limulus polyphemus | reverse complement strand
TCTAAATCTTGTCTTCTTTTTGACAGTACACAGTATCTCTAAATCTTGTCTTCTTTTTGAAAGTACATAGTATTGTTAAATCTTGTGTCTTCTTATTGAGATTAAACGGTATCGTTAAATCTTGTGTCTTCTTATTGACAGTACACAGTATTGATAAATCCTGTATCTTCTTATTGACAAGACACAGTATTGTTAAATTTTGTGTCTTCTTATAGACAGTACACAGTATCGTTAAATCTTGTGTCTTCTTATTGACAGTACACAGTATTGATAAATCCTGTATCTTCTTATTGACAGGACACAGTATTGTTAAATCTTGTGTCTTCTTTGTGACCGTACACAGTATTGATAAATCCTGTATCTTCTTATTGACAGGACACAGTATTGTTAAATCTTGTGTCTTCTTATTGACAGTACACAGTATTGATAAATCCTTTATCTTCTTATTGACAGGACACATTATTGTTAAATCTTGTGTCTTCTTATTGACAGTACACAGTATTGATAAATCCTTTATCTTCTTACTGACATTATACAATTTTGTTAAATTTTGTGTACTGTCAATAAGAAGCCACAAAATTTAACAAAATTGTATCCTGTCAATAAGAAGATACAGAATTTATCAATACTAT
>NW_013800030.1:0-699 GCF_000517525.1 Limulus polyphemus | reverse complement strand
ACCTTTGTACACGTGGTAACTGTATCATAACGATGGGGGAAATAACGATCGAAGATCACGTTCTCTTCTTGTACTAGTTTTGGATTAGAAGACGTAGCGGGACTACACTGGTGTCGTAGGTTATATACTGGTTGGTAATACTACTGGTGTTGTAGGTTATATACTGGTTGGTAATACTACTGGTGTTGTAGGTTATACACTGGTTGGTAATACTACTGGTGTTGTAGGTTATATACTGGTTGGTAATACTACTGGTGTTGTAGGTTATATACTGGTTGGTAATACTACTGGTGTTGTAGGTTATACACTGGTTGGTAACATTACTGTTGTAGGTTATACACTGGTTAGTAATACTGTTGGTGTTGTAGGTTATATACTGGTTAGTAATACTACTGGTGTTGTAGGTTATGTACTAGTTGGTAATACTACTGGTGTTGTAGGTTATATACTGGTTGGTAATACTACTGGTGTTGTAGGTTATATACTGGTTGGTAATACTGTTGGTGTTGTAGGTTATATACTGGTTGGTAATACTACTAGTGTTGTAGGTTATATACTGGTTTGTGACACTACATGTGTCGTAGGTTATACACTGGTTTGTAACACTACTGGTGTTGTAGGTTATACACTGGTTTGTAACACTACTGGTGTTGTAGGTTATACACTGGTTTGTGACACTACATGTGTCGTAGGTTATAC